>NW_027064355.1:0-26730 GCF_032884065.1 Artemia franciscana
GTAAAAACCAATAAAAAACTAAAAAGAAAAAAAGGAAAAAACTAAAAAAAATTTTCATCTAAAAATCTAAAAAAAACTAAAAAAGGTAAAAACTAAAAGAACTAAAAAAGAAAAAAATAAATGACGACACTCAAAGAGAAAGCGACCAGGACAAAAGGAATGTTCGATTAGCAATCAACAAAGCACCGGGACACAGGGAGTATAAATGACGACCAGGACATAAGTAAAAAAAAAAACTAACAAAACTAAAAGAAGGTAAAAACTACAAAAAAAACTAAAAAGAAAAAAAACTAAAAACTAATAAAAAAACTAAAAAATCTAAAAATCTAAATAAACTAAAAAAGAAAAAAAAGGAAAAAATAAAGGAGAAAAACAAAACTAAAAAACGAATGTATATACAGACCGGGACACCGGGATACAAATGACGACCGGGACACAGGGAATATAAATGACGACCGGGACACAGGACACAACTACAACGGGGACACCGGGGGAAACAGGGGGATATAAATGACGACCGGACACCGGGACAGGGAATGGTCGATTAGCAATCACCATCAACAAAGCTCAAGGGCAATCATTAGAATCATGAGGTATAGATCTGAATACGGATTGTTTTCCCATGGACCATTATATGTTGCATGTTCAAGAGTCGGTAAACCTGACAATCTATTTATATGCACAGACAATGGGACAGCAAAGAATGTTGTATATTCGCAAGTTTTACGTAGTTAAAAACATATATATATATATATATATATATATATATATATATATATATATATATATATATATATATATATATATATATATATATATATATATATAATATATTCACAGGTGGAACATAGGGATACAACTACAATGGCGCGTAACTAATATGGCACGTAACGACTTACGCGCGCGGGGGGGCTTGGGAGGGGGCGCGAAGCGCCCCCACCAACTAGGTGTTTGGGTGGCGCGAAGCGCTACCCCAACAGCTAGTATATATATATATATATATATATATATATATATATATATATATATATATATATATATATATATATATATATATATATATATATATATATATATATATATATATATATATATATATATATATATATATTTATATATATATATATATATATATTTATATATATATATATATATATATATATATATATATATATATATATATATATATATATATATATATATATATATATATATATATATATATATATATATATATACACACAACTACAATGGCGCATAACTAACATGGCGCGTAACGACTTACGTGCGCGGGGGGGCTTGGGGGGGGGGCACGAAGCGCCCCCACCAACTAGGTGGTGGGGTGGCGCGAAGAGCCACCCCAACTGCTAGTATATAAATAAGTTGTACGTATGTCCGTTACACTATCTATATATATAAAAATAAGTTGTCTGTCTGTGTGTCTGTCTGTGGATCAGGTGACGTCATGTTTCTGTGTCGGCTGACGTCATGAAGTTAGTTGTCGTCATTTTTGCTATGACGGTGACGTCATTAAAGATATTTAAGACATATATGTTCACGTAGAAATCTATTAATGTTTAAGTTTAATATGACTGATGAACTTACAATGGCAAAAGCCGATGAAGATGCTCAAAGAGTCAATGCCAAAAAACTTGCTGCTGATAGAGAAAGTCAGAAAAGAAAGCGTGCCGAGGAATCAAAAGAACAGCAAGGAAACAGGCTTGAGGCTAAAGAACGCAAAACCGCGCAGTTAGATGAAGATCCACCTGGACAGCGAGAGTCAAAACATATCAGAACTGAAATGATAGCGATGATGATTGGGTTTGGGATTTTGACTTGGATAAGGTAATCAATGCCTACCAGATTTTAGTTAAAAAAACAAAGGTTCGGCGATATGTATTTCATAGTGAAGCTGAAAAATAAAGAAGAAAAAGAAAACTGAAAAAAGATAAAATGTAAAAAACTAAAAAATACTAAAAAGAAAAAACACTCAAGAGAAATTACAGACCGGGACACAAATGACGACCGGACAGAGGGAATATAAATAACGACCGGGACACTCAAAGAGAAATTACAGACTGGGATACCGGGACACAAATGACGACCGGGACACAGGGAATATAAATGACGACCAGGACACAGGTATTTAAGAATATCGTTCAAAGACAAATTTTTAATTGTAAGAAGACCGTTGAAAGAGAAATTTCTAATTGTAAAATGACTGAAGAACCTACAATGGCAACGGTACCACCATCGAAGTAGATAACCAGTGGGCTGTTCCATATTCCCCATTAGTGCGAAACGTCAACCCCAAGTCAAATTCGTGCATTGTTTGGCATCATTTTAACAACTTGCTCTCCATCAGCTCCTACAGAGTTATGGGAAAAATATAAGTCAAAAATGTCCGAAGATATACTCCATCGAAAACAGTTAGAGACGTCAGATATGACTTTTGATTTTACATCAGAAATTTATAAATACACTTTAGTTATTATAGAAGATTTGTGCGTACGTATGGCAAACAAACCTCTTCAGGATTTGGGAATGCCTTCACCTAACCGTATCGCTGCTGTTTCGACATGTGTAGAATTGGATCGCGAAAAAAGTTACAGTACGAATGATCTATTGTCGTATGTACAAAATAACATTTCCAAGTTAACGTCGGAACAAAAAGACATTTATGATACGATAGACTCAATTTCAGGACGTATACAACTACCTGCTGATTTCTGTAATTTAGTGACGTCCAAAAATGAATTGATTGAAAAAATATTTCCGAATATTCTAAAAAATTACAAAAATAATAAATGGCTAAGTGAAAGAGCGATTCTCGCACCCAAAAATATAGACGTCCACGAAATCAACAATATTGTTTTGACCAAGATTCGAGACCAGGCAGTCCTTTACAAGTCAGTCGACACAGTTTTGGAACCAAATGAAGCGGTTAATTATCCATCTGAGTTTTTAAATTCCATAGATCTTTCAGGGTTTCCACCACACGTGCTACAACTAAAAATAGGCGTACCAATAATACTTTTAAGAAATATGAACCCACCAAAGCTTTGCAATGGCACGCGACTTGCCGTAAAAAAAAAACAATGGAAAACCTAATAGAGGCCACAATCTTGACAGGGCCTTTTGAGGGTGAGGCTGTTCTTATTCCTCGCATTCCCGTGATTCCAACGGATCTGCCTTTTCAATTGAATTAACTATTTGAGCAGCTTCCTCGGCTGTTTCTTCTGTCATTTTAAGATCTATACTAAAATTCCTCTTCACGTGCCAAGCTTGCCAAAGCTCTACAATTTATAATAAACCTCAAAATTTTAAGTATCTGTTTTAAGGTTTTCGAATTACTTTAATCGATTGTCAAAATATTTCGAAATATTTATGCAATTTACAGTTTTTACATTTTAGTTTGTTTTCTTTTTCTTCTTTATTTTTCAGACGTCATATGCAAACCCTCAAAACAAAAATACATACAACTGATTTTTATATATATAGAAGATATAATCTGGCGTAACCAAATAGGTGTTGGGGTGGCGCGAAGGTGTCTGTAATTTATCTTTGAGGTTCCCGGTCGTCATTTACATTCCCTGTGTCCCGGTCGTCATTTGTGTCCCGGAGTCCCGGTATGTAATTTCATCAGTTGACAAACATGACGTCAGTCGACAAACAACTTCATGACGCATACAGCTCAATCCTTATAATGACGTCAGTCGACAAACATGACGTCACTCGACACACACGCACACACAGACAACTTATTTATATATATATACTAGCTGTTGGGGTGGCGCTTCGCGCCACCCCAACACCTAGTTGGTGGGGGCGCTTCGCGCCCACCCCCAAGCCCCCCCGCGCGCGTAAGTCGTTACGCGCCATATTAGTTACGCGCCATTGTAGTTGTGTCCCTATGTCCCACCTGTGAATATATATATATATATATATATATATATATATATATATATATATATATATATATATACATATATATATATATATATATAGATATATATATATATATATATATATATATATATATATATATATATATATATATATATATATATATATATATATATATATATATATATGTTTTTAACTACGTAAAACTTGCGAATATACAACATTCTTTGCTATCCCATTGTCTGTGCATATAAATAGATTGTCAGGTTTACCGACTCTTGAACATGCAACATATAATGGTCCATGGGAAAACAATCCGTATTCAGATCTATACCTCATGATTCTAATGATTGCCCTTGAGCTTTGTTGATGGTGATTGCTAATCGACCATTCCCTGAGTCGCCATCGTCATTTATATATCCCCCTGTGCACCCCGGCGTCCCCTTTGTAGTTATGTCCCTGTGTCCCGGTCGTCATTTATATTCCCTGTGTCCCGGTCGTCATTGTGTCCCGGTGTTCCAGTCTGTGATTTCTCTTTGAGTGTCCCGGGCGTCATTTATATTCCTTGTGTCCCGGTGTCCCGGTCGTCATTTATATCCCCCTGTGCCCCCCGGCGTCCCCATTGTAGTTGTGTCCCTGTGTCCCGGTCGTCATTTATATTCCCTGTGTCCCGGTCGTCATTTGTATCCCGGTGTCCCGGTCTGTATATACATTCGTTTTTTAGTTTTGTTTTTCTCCTTTATTTTTTTCCTTTTTTTCTTTTTTTTCTTTTTTAGTTTATTTAGATTTTTAGATTTTTTAGTTTTTTTATTAGTTTTTAGTTTTTTTGTAGTTTTACCATTTTTTTAGTTTTTTAGTTTTTTTTTTACTTATGTCCTGGTCGTCATTTATACTCCCTGTGTCCCGGTCGTCATTTGTGTCTCGGTGCTTTGTTGATTGCTAATTTATATTATATTTATATTTATATTTTTTATATTTATTAATATTTTTTTAGTTTTCTTTTTCTCTTATTTTTCAGTTTTTCTTTTTTTTAGTTTTTTCTTTTTTAGTTTTTAGTTTTTTTTTTGTTTTTACCTTTTTTTAGTTTTTTTAGTTTTTTAGCTTTTTTAGTTTTTTTATTAGTTTTTAGTTTTTTTTTAGTTTTTGCCTTTTTTTAGTTTTTTCAGTTTTTTTTAGTTTTTAGTTTTTTACCTTTTTTTAGTTTTTTTTTTTAGTTTTTTAGCTTTTTTAGTTTTTTTCTTTTTAGTTTTTTTTTGTAGTTTTTACCTTTTTTAGTTTTTTTTCTTCTTTTGTATTAGTGTGAAATAATTCAGACGTCATATGCGGACAAACACGACGTCACTCGACAGACAGACAGACAGACATAACCCACAAACAACTTATTTTTATATATATTTATTCATATTTTTTTAGTTTTCTTTTTCTCTTTTATTTTTCAGTTTTTTCCTTTTTTTTAGTTTTTTTCTTTTTTAGTTTTTAGTTTTTTTAGTTTTTTTACCTTTTTTTAGTTTTTTTTAGTTTTTTTAGTTTTTTAGCTTTTTTAGTTTTTTTATTAGTTTTTATTTTTTGTAGTTTTTGCCTTTTTTTATTTTTTTCAGTTTTTTTTAGTTATTAGATTTTTACCTTTTTTTAGTTTTTTTTAGTTTTTTAGCTTTTTTAGTTTTTTTTTCTTTTTAGTTTTTTTTGTAGTTTTTACCTTTTTTAGTTTTTTTTTTCTTTTGTATTAGTGTGAAATAATTCAGACGTCATATGCGAACAAACATGACGTCACCTGATCCACAGATCCACACACAGACAACTTATTTTTATATATATAGATAGATAGATAGATAGATATATAATGTCAACTGAAACTAGAATAATTACCTAAATCTTAAAAAAAGTAATTTTATCTAACTACAAAGTGCAAAAATATTTATGGAGTTTAAGTAGTAATGTTAATTATTTAATTCAAACCAGAAAATATCTGAAAATTTTAAAATTAGTTTTTACGTGTTACCCACTTTTCAAAGTTTAATACGCGAATAAGTAATTAGCTCAAATATTAATTTTTATTAAAATAAAAATTATTTTGAAAATGAATAAAATTATCATTTTCAATTGTATTTTTTTATATATATAATGAAGTGAGAGCTATTCGAACCAGAACTATTAAAACAAATGCAATAGAAACTGATGAAACAACTCCAGGTATAAATGATCATAACTCTGCAATAAAAAGTAATCCAGCGTTTGCAGATACAAACTATTATCAGAATTCGGGTATTACGATTTTGATGCATTGTGATGTTGTGAAGTATGCTGTATTATTCGTCGGCGGATACTTAGTTTGTAAAGCTCTGTATACTTTTGCAAAATATGTCTACTCCAAGTCACGAAAAAGGTGTACCACTGACACCTCGACTAACGTAGATGTCGATAGGGGCTTGACATTGGTTTAGTTTCTTAAAACAACTGATGATTCGATATCGGCGAAATTGTCTTATTAATTGCCCCTTATAAATCTTTTTTTGACTCACCCTTCTCGAGAAAAGACTCAGGTATGTGCCTGACCCAGAGAAATGTTAGATTGCTAGGCTAATTCAACGAAAGAGACGTATTGAGCATACTATCATTAAAATTTTTGATAGTCTCTAATTCAAATTATCATGTAAAGTTTGACTTTCATTCGCCAACCTTGAATTTTTTTTTCCAATGCACTCCTTCCCCTCCCTCCAAGGAAAATTTAACGTGTCTGTGTCACAAGGACTATTACATATTACCAGGTTAACCCAAGAAAATGGTCAATAAAGTATTATTGCATACTTGTTTATTAAAATGTAAGCTTTAATTCTATTGGGATGTTCTTGTCAAGCCTTCTCTAGAATTTTTTTTTAAGATATAACATCATTTTCTCTCAAAGGCAAGCTGCATACATATCACAAACATTATGAATATTCAATTTAAATACCTTGTAACAGCGCAGTGGATAAAGCCGCAGCTGGAAACTACAAGGCTAAGGATCGATCCCGGGTGTTGCAAGGAGTTCTCTTAATATATTTGACATCAAAAGATGTGTTAATTTTATTATTTAAATGATTTTTTCTTATTTTAATGACTAAATGATTAAGGGGCATTATAAATGTATAAACTGTCATTTTGTGGTTTGATTAAAACTTTAAACTTTTAGTAAATATTTTTAGTTTTTTCCCTCATTCACCCAGAGGAATATTAAAAAATATTCTATGGATTAATTATCCAGTATCCAAGAACTAAAGTAATTTTATTGTTCCACCGGAGAATATACCCCTCCGCTGATTCTCGGCTGATTCTTTTTATCAGAATCAACCGATCAAAACTATGAGAAAGCCATTTAGCCAAAAAAATTAATATGCAAATTTTATTTTTTTTATTCTTGTGCGGTGAGCCAAAATCAAAACGTGCATTAATTCAAAAAGTTCAGAAATTAAATAAAAAACAAGTTTTTTTAACTGCAAGTAAGGAGTGATATTAAAACTTAAAACGATAAGAAATTATTCCGTATATGAAGGGGGTTGTCCCCTCCTCAACGCTTCGCTCTTTACGCTAAAGTTGTGTATTGTTTTAAAAAGTAGAGTTGTGACAAAGAGTCAAACCTTAGTATAAAGAGTGGGACGTTGAAAAGGGGACAACCCTTTTCATATACCGAATAATTTCTGTTCGTTTTAAGGTTTAATGTCGCTCCTTACTAACAGTTAAAAAAACTTGTGTTTTTATTTAATTGCTCAATAAAATGAAGCAAGATTTGCTAGACGTTTTCCAGAGAAATCGTCAACTGACAGTTTTTGGTACTCGACTGATTGTATTTCAATGAAAAGGGTGTAAGAAAAATGTTTTTAGATGCTGATTCTATAGGGACATAATGAGAGAACGGCTGGAATAGCTAGAACACGTTCTGTGAATGAAGGATGAGGATTGCCAAAGATTTTCCTATTCCACCGACCGTCGAGGGTTAAATAGAAAGCGGCTTGTCCTCGGTTGTTTGAAATATGTCGTAAGGAAATATTTCGGGGAAATGGGAACTTTTTGGAAGGTCTAACGAGGGAAGCTGGCAATAGGTCAGGATGGAGGAGGAGGGTGTCTAGCTGTTTTGGTTTCAGGCTGGTTGTTTCTGTGATAAGTTTTAATTAGTAGTAGTTATTGTCTCAGCATGTTAATGCTAGGTGTCTGAAGGGTCTTAGACAGCATTTTTGATATTATTCTATATCAAATGTTATGATAACATTCAGTTTCATCCACCTACTAACCTGACGATATCATAACATTCACCTGCCAAACCATAACAATATTAACGATAACGGAAGATTTAAGGGAAATGGGAACTTTATTTTTCAAGGAATACATTCATCGAAGGTTGCTGGGAAGCTGTAAAGAGGGAAGCCTTCAATATTGAGCTGGAGAAGGAGCCTATGTAGCTTTGTAAGCCATTGGTGGCCTATTGCTGTGTTGAGGTGCTAGTATCAGTAATTCAATTGCTAAAAACTTCCCCAAGGCAATTTTCCCTGAAAAATTCTTCTTCACACATTTTTTTTCCGATCGTTTTCAAATTGTGCTGGTGATCTCTCTAAATCTTTGTATAGAAAAAAAACGCAATTCCCACGTGGAAAGTTCCTTCTTCGGAAAACCTCCACAGACAGCCTTGCCCCTGAAGATAATTTACAAAACATTAGTTTCTTAAAACCAAGCGATACTTTGATATTGGTGAATTTGACTTATATTTGACCCTTTTAAATCTCTTTTTGACTCCCCCTCCCCGAGAAAAGTCTCAAGTAAGTAGTTGACCAGGACTATGATGAATTGCTAGGTTAATTCAAGGAAAGGGACATGTTGAGCACACTACCATTAAAATTTTCGAGTGCCCCTTATTCAAATTATTCAGGAAAGTTTGACTTTTATTCACCACCCTTGAATTTGTTAATGCACTCCTACGCCTCCCTCCAAGGGAAATTGCAAGTGCCTGTCTCACAAGGATTATTACATATTACCAAGTTATTCCAAGAAAAAGGTTAGAGAGGAAGTATTACTGCATACTAATTTATTAAAATGACATGTTTTTGTGAAACCTTCTGAAGAAAAATGCCTCTAGGATATGACGTCATTTTCTGTCAAAGGCAAGCTCCATACATATCACAAACATTATGAATATTCAATTGAAATACCATGTAACAGCGCATTGGATAAAGCCGTACCTGGAAACTATCAGGCTAAGGATCGATCCCGGCTGTTGCAAGGGGAATTTGTATCTTGTATATCGCGACCATAATTTTTTTTCAGATGATGATTTTTCCTTTTCTTAGCCACTTTATGATCATTTTTTTGCCAGTTTGTTTTTGCATGTTGAAACATACTAATTGTATTGTTTTTTTATTAGTACTGGATATGAAGGGGGGGAGCAAGAAATGAAAATTGCTGCTTTGATTTACCAGATTTTGGACATATTAGTAATCAAACGCAGAAAAACTGGAAAAAGTGACGCATTGGAGAAAATTCAAGGCTACAAAATTTTCAAGAAGAAGTAATTGAGAGTCAGCATTTTTGGGAAAGATTTTTGATAATAATTACGCAGATATGCAGGAGGTTTTGGGATTTGACCTCTCTGGCTATAGCTCTTGTAATATAATGTCAATGTCACGTTAATTATATGCTCAGAAATTTTGGAGAATTGCACCTGGTTGTGGCCTGGATTAGTTTATAAGTGGCAAGTTTATGTGGCCTATATTGTTTAAAGCTTTGTATACATTATGGCCTTTACAAGCGAAGTTGTATGTGGTGTTTGACTTTTTTGACACTGCAAAACTTCAGCTGTGCTTTGTAAGTCTAAAATCTGTCCGTTAGTTGTTTTTGTCTTCAGAAAAAGTTAAATCAAGCATAAGAAAATAATTTTTTACTCAGCCAAATTCACTTGAAAAGGGTATAATAAAACGCAGCATAACCAAAATCAGGTTTCCTGTTACCTGTTTTGTTTTCTATACATTTGATATAGAAAGATGAATTGTCAATTTTATTATTTAAATGATTTTTCAAGGGGCATTATGGAAGCATAAACTGTCATTTTATGGTTTGAATAAAAATTTAAACTTTTGGTAACTATTTTTAGGTTTCAATTCAATCACCAAAAGGAATATTGAGACTCATTCTTTAAATATTTTTAGGGACTAGGTAGATAATTCATTGCTACTATTGGTAGATACTTCATTCACCCAGAGGAATATTAGTAAATATTCTAAGAATTAATTTTTCAGTTTCCATGAACTTAATTAATTTTATTGTTTCACCAAAGAATATAACCCTGCCACCGGATAATTCTTAAAGGAATAATCTGGTCAATTTTTCATTATTGAGAATAATTTAGTTTCTAATGAATAATAAAGGATATTAAAGAAAAATCAAATCTCTTTTAGCTGTACGGTCTCTCTTTGATTGCTTAATAATATTAAGCAAGATATGCTAGACGTTTTCCGGAGAAATTGCCCACGGATAGTTTTTGGTACTCGACTGTTCGTATTTCAATGAAAAGGGTGTAAGAAAAATGTTTTTAGATCTCGATTCTATGGGGCTATAATGATTCTATAGGGCGATTCTAAAGGGCTATAATAAGAACGATTTGAATGGCTAGAGTACGTTCTGCGGATGAAAGTTGAGAGATTGCCAAAGATCTTCGTATTCCGCCAACCGTCGAGGGCTAAAAAGAAAGCAGCTTGTCCTCTGTTGGGCGGGAGGATGCCTCAAGAAAATGTTTAGGGGAAATGGAAATTCCAAGGAGGGGTGTAACGAGGGAAGTTTGGAATAGATTAGGACGGAGGAGAAGGGCATGTAGCTGTTTTGGTTTCAGGCTGCTTATTTCTGCGATGAGTTTTCATTAGTATTATTTATTGTCTCAGCATGTTAACGTTAAGTTTTTCAACGGTTTTAGGCAATATTTTGATATTATTTTATATCAAACTAGCTGTTGGTGTGGTGTCTTCGCGCCACACCAACACCTAGTTGGTGGAGGCACTTCGCACCCCCTAAGCCCCTCCACGCGCGTAAGTGGTTACGAGCCATATTAGTTACGCGCCATTGTAGTTGTGTCCCTGTGTAATACCTGTTAAGATATATATTTATATATATATATATATATATATATATATATATATATATATTATATATATATATATATATATATATATATATATATATATATATATATATATATATATATATATATATATATATATATATATATATATATATATATATAAAATAAGTTGTCTGTCTGTGTGTCTTTCTGTCAGGTGACGTCATATTTCTGTGTCGACTGACGTCATGAAGTTAGTTGTCGTCATTTTTGCTATGACGGTGATGTCATTAAAGATATTTAATCATGAAGTTAGTTGTCGTCATTTTTGCTATGACGGTGACGTCATTAAAGATATTTAAGACATATATGTTCACGTAGAAATCTATTAATGTTTAAGTTTAAAATGACTGATGAACTTACAATGGCAAAAGCCGATGAAGATGCTCAAAGAGTCTATGCCAAAAAAACTTGCTGCTGATAGAGAAAGTCAGAAAAGAAAGCGTGCCGAGGAATCAAAAGAACAGCAAGGAAACAGGCTTGAGGCTGATAGAGAAAGAAAGAACAGAAAGCGTGCCGAGGAATCAAAAGAACAGCAAGGAAACAGGCTTGAGGCTGATAGAGAAAGAAAGAACAGAAAGCGTGCCGAGGAACTACCAGAGCAACGCGAAAGCAGACTTGCTACTAAAAGAGAAAGTGAAAAAAGAAGGTGTGCCGAGGAATCACAAGAACAGCAAGAAATCAGGCTTGCTGCTGATAGAGAAAGTAAGAAAAGAAAGCGTGCCGAGGAATCACAAGAACAGCAAGAAATCAGGCTTCCTGCTGATAGTGAAAGTAAGAAAAGAAAGCGTGCCGAGGAACCAGAGCAACCTGAAAGTTATCGCCTGGCATTCAGGTACAGCCCAGTCGATGATTATAGCTTGAGTAGATGTGTTCAAATGGACAATGTCTAAAATTTGTCCCTATTGCAAGGCCTTGAAATTCAATGGTGAAACAATGGGAATGTGTTGCGCCTCAGGAAAAGTTAAACTTCCTCTATTGGCTGCACCACCAGAGCCATTGAAGACTTTCCTTACTGGAATTACGTCAGAATCTAAGCGTTTTTTGTCAAAAATCAGAAAATACAACTCATGTTTCCAAATGACATCGTTTGGAGCCCAAATCGAAAATCCAGATCAATTTATGTCTACTTTCAAAGTTAAAGGGCAAATTTATCATAGAGCAGGGTCCCTTCTACCATTCTCAGGCGAGAATCATAAATTTTTACAATTTTACTTCATCAGTGATAGAAATTCTGAATTGAATGCACGTTGCGAAATTTCTCCCAACGTTGAAAGGACAATCGTTTCCCAATTGCAACATCTTTTCCACGAAAATAATAATTTAGTGCGTCTGTTCAAAACAGCCATCGATTTGATGCCTACTGATACGCATAAAATTGTTATTTCCGCTGACAAAACGCCTCCTGGCCAACATGTGCGTAGATACAATGCTCCAACTATCGACGAAGTGGCAATCGTTATGGTCGGTGATCAGTTTTTACCTCGAGATATTATTCTTCATAAGCGAAACGCTCAGTTGTTAAGAATTGCTGAAACTCATCGATGCTACGATGCCCTACAATATCCTATCATTTTTTGGGATGGAGCCGACGGCTATCACTTTAATATTAAATTGATGAATCCAGCCACTAACAAAGAAATGGATAAGAAATGCAGTGCAATGCATTATTATTCCTATAGACTAATGATTCGGCAGGATGAAGAAAATTATATTTTAAAATGCCGTGAATTGTTTCACCAATTTGTCGTTGATATGTATGCTAAAATTGAATCAGAACGTTTGCTATATATCCGCCTGAATCAGACGAAGCTCCGATCTGAACAATACATTCATTTGAGAGATGCAGTTATAAATGACGGTAATACCACAAACGTTGGAAGATTAACAATTTTACCTTCGTCATATGCTGGCAGTCCCCGTCATATGCATGAATATGCACAAGATACTATTGCGTAGGTTCGTCTCTATGGTCGTCCAGATTTGTTTATTACATTTACATGTAATCAATCTTTGGACGAGATACTGCAGCTTTTACTTCAAGGACAATCGACGGTTCATAGGCATGACATTACGGCCCGTGTCTTCCGGCAAAAGTTGAAATCACTGATAAACTACATAGTAAAACTTGAAGTGTTTGGGTCAGTGCGATGCTGGATGTACTCAGTGGAATGGCAAAAACGAGGTTTGCCACACGCACATATACTAATCTGGCTACATAAAAAAATTACTTCGAACGAAATTGATGATGTGATTTCCGCTGAAATACCTGATAAAAATGTCGATAAGGGGTTATATGATATTATTGTAAAAAATATGATACATAGACCTTGCGGTGCACTGAATGAAAATTCACCATGCATGGCCAAAGGAAGGTGCACAAAGCAATATCCTCGACTTTTAGTATCAAACACAATTACTGGCAATGATGGTTACCCACAATATAGAAGAAGATTTACTGAAGATGGCGGTAAAACAGCAATAATAAAGAAGCGTAACGGTACCACCATCGAAGTAGATAACCAGTGGGTTGTTCCATATTCCCCATTATTATCAAAAACATTTAATGCACACATAAACGTTGAATACTGTAACTCCGTAAAGGCAATCAAATACATATGTAAATACGTCAACAAAGGCAGTGACATGGCAGTTTTTGGCTTGCAGCCCGAAATCAAAGATTTTGACGAAATCGTACAATATCAGGCTGGAAGATACATAAGCAGTAATGAAGCTGTTTGGCGAATTCTTTCATTTCCGATACATCAACGTAGTCCAGCTGTTGTTCACTTAGCGGTACATTTACAGAATGGTCAACGTGTTTATTTCACGGAAACCAACGTGCAACAAAGAGTTCCGAATCCACCGGATACAACATTAACAGCTTTTTTTTCGCTTTGCAAAAATGATTCTTTTCCAAAAAAAATGCTGTATACTGAAGTGCCTTCGTATTACACGTGGAATACTAAAAATAAAGTATTTGAACGTCGTAAACAGGGTAAGTCAGTCACGGCCAACCTACCATCTTCAAAGATACCACGATAGGAAGACTCTACACCGTTCACCCCAATCAACATGAATGCTTCTTTCTACGCCTGCTTTTGGTGAATGTACCCGGTCCGACATCCTTTGAGTATTTGAGAACTGTAAACGGTACTATACATGACACTTATCGTAGTGCATGCCAAGCTCTAAATTTATTGGAGAATGACCAACACTGGGATAACTGCATCATTGACGCGTGCGAAACGTCAACCCCAAGTCAAATTCGTGCATTGTTTGGCATCATTTTAACAACTTGCTCTCCATCAGCTCCTACAGAGTTATTGGAAAAATATAAGTCAAAAATGTCCGAAGATATACTTCATCGAAAACAGTCAGAGACGTCAGATATGACTTTTTATTTTACATCAGAAATTTATAACTACACTTTAGTTATTATAGAAGATTTGTGCGTACGTATGGCAAACAAACCTCTTCAGGATCTGGGAATGCCTTCACCTAACCGTATCGCTGCTGTTTCGACATGTAGGTACTGGTAAAACGTTTGTGATAAAACTGATTCCGGCATCAATTCGATCAAAAAAATGATATAGCGTTGGCAATTGCGTCGTCCGGAATAGCCGCAACATTGCTGCCTGGTGGAAGAACTGCTCATTCCGCTTTGAAATTGCCTCTGAATTTGAATTCTACAGAAACTCCCACGTGCAATATTTCCAAATCATCTGGGATGGGTAAAGTATTGCAGCAATGCAAACTTATTATTTGGGATGAGTGCACAATGGCACACAAAAAATCACTCGAGGCTCTGGATCAATGCTTGAAAGATTTGAGAGGGAAGTCGAAACCCTTTGGCAGCACATTAATATTGCTTGCGGGAGATTTCAGGCAAACATTACCTTTAATACCTAGATCAACTCCTGCAGACGAAATGAATGCTTGCCTGAAAAATTCTGATTTATGGGCACACGTAAAAATATTAAAATTAACTACAAATATGCGTGTCCGATTGCAAAACGATGACTCTGGTCAAACAGTAGACTCAGTTTCAGGACGTATACAACTACCTGCTGATTTCTGTAATTTAGTGACGTCCAAAAATGAATTGATTGAAAAAGTATTTCCGAATATTCTAAAAAATTATAAAAATAATAAATGGCTAAGTGAAAGAGCGATTCTCGCACCCAAAAATATAGACGTCCACGAAATCAACAATATTGTTTTGACCAAGATTTGAGACCAGGCAGTCCTTTACAAGTCAGTCGACACAGTTTTGAACCAAATGAAGCGGTTAATTATCCTTCTGAATTTTTAAATTCCATAGATCTTTCAGGGTTTCCACCACACGTGCTACAACTAAAAATAGGCGTACCAATAATACTTTTAAGAAATATCAACCCACCAAAGCTTTGCAATGGCACACGACTTGCCGTAAAAAAAACAATGGAAAACCTAATAGAGGCCACAATCTTGACAGGGCCTTTTGAGGGTGAGGCTGTTCTTATTCCTCGCATTCCCATGATTCCAACGAATCTGCCTTTTCAATTTAAAAGATTGCAATTCCCAATTCGATTAGCATTTGCAATCACCATTAACAAAGCTCAAGGTCAATCATTAGAAAAATGTGGTATAGATCTTAATACTGATTGTTTTTGCCATGGACAATTGTACGTTGCATGTTCGAGGGTCGGTAAACCTGACAATCTATTTATATGCAGCGACAATTGGACAGCGAAGAATGTTGTATATTCGCAAGTTTTACGCAGTTAATTTGTATTTTATCTATCTATCTATCTATTTATATAAAAACGAGTTGTGTGTATGCATGTTTGTTTGTTTGTAAAAAGAGCGTTTGCATATGATGTCATTATTAGTACATACGGCTTTGTATATGCACAGACAATGGGAAAGCCAAGAATGTTGTATATTCGCAATTTTTACGTAGTTTGAAACACATATATAAATCTATATATATTCACAGGTGGGACACAGGGACACAACTACAATGGCGCGTAACTAATATGGCGCGTAACGACTTACGCGCATGGGGGGGGTTGGGGGGGCGCGGAGCGCCCCACCAACTAGGTGTTGGGGTGGCGCGAAGCGCCACCCCAACAGCCAGTATATATATATTTATATATATATATATATATATATATATATATGTATAAATGTATATATATATATATATATATATATATATATATATATATATATATATATATATATATATATATATATATACATTTTGGTGTTGGGGTGGCGCGAAGCGCCACTCCAACAGCTAGTATATATATATATATATATATATATATATATATATATATATATATATATTATATATATATATATATATATATATATATGTATATATATATATACATATATATATATATATATATATATATATATATATATAAATAAGTTGTTTTTCTGTCTGTCGACTGACGTCATGTTTGTGTGTCGACTGACGTCATGTTTGTCGACTGACGTCATTATAAGGATTGAGCTGTATGTCGTCATGAAGTTGTTTGTCGTCTGACGTCATGTTTGTCCACTAACGAAACTACAGACCGGGACACCGGGACACAAATGACGTGTTATGTCTGTTATAACGTAATAGAGGCAACAATCTTGACAGGGCCTTTTGAGGGTGAAGCTTTTCTTATTCCACGCATTCTCATGATTCCAATGGATCTGCCTTTTCAACCTAAAAGATTGCAATTCCCAATTTGATTAGCATATTTAGTTTTCAGTCCAGAACCACTAAAGCTATTATGTAAATATCAAAAATATTTATGTTGTCCGAGCAATAATTTTTAGTTTTTATTTCAAAATAGCCGAGGAATCAAAAGAACAGCAAGGAAACAGGCTTGAGGCTAAAGAACGCAAAACCGCGCAGTTAGATGAAGATCCACCTGGACAGAGGGAATATAAATAACGACCGGGACACTCAAGGAGAAATTACAGACTGGGATACCGGGACACAAATGACGACCGGGACACAGGCAATATAAATGACGACCAGGTCACAGGTATTTAAGAATATCGTTCAAAGACAAATTTTTAATTGTAAGAAGACCGTTGAAAGAGAAATTTCTAATTGTAAAATGACTGAAGAACCTACAATGGCAACACCCGAGGAAGCTGCTCAAAACGAATGTATCCACGCCGAAGTAGCTGAGTTGGTAAAGCGTTATGTTTCAGGTTCTATGTCCAAGAGGCTCCAGGTTTGAATCTTGGCTTTAGCATTAATACAAAAGAAGAAAAAACTAAAAAAGGTAAAAACTACAAAAAAACTAAAAAGAAAATATATATATATATTTATATATATCATCTTTTCCACAAAAATAATAATTTAGTGCTTCTGCTTAAAAACAGCAATCGAATTGATGCCTCCTGATACGCAACTATCAACAAAGTGGCAATCGTTGTGGTCGGTGATCAGTTCTTACCTCGAGATAATATTCTTTATAGGCGAAACAATCAGTTGACAAGAATTGCTTAAACTCATCGATGCTACCATGCCCTACAATATCCTGACGAATATAAATGACGCCCGGGACACTCAAATAGAAATCACAGACTGGGACACCGGGACACAAATGACGACGGGGACACAGGGAATATAAATGACGACCCGGACACAGGGACACAACTACAACGGGGACGCCGGGGGGCACAGGGGGATATATAAATGACGACGGCAACAAAGGAAATGGTCGATTAGCAATCACCATCAACAAAGCTCAAGGGCAATCAATAGAATCATGAGGTATAGATCTGAATACGGATTGTTTTCCCATGGACCATTATGCGTTGCATGTTCAAGAGTCGGTAAACCTGACGATCTATTTATATGCACAGACGATGGGACAGCAAAGAATGTTGTATATTCGCAAGTTTTACGTAGTTAAAAACATATATATATATATATATATATATATATATATATATATATATATATATATATATATATATATATATATATATATATATATATATATATATATATATATATATATATATATATATATATATATATATTATATATATATATATATATATATATATATATATATATACTAGCTGTTGGGGTGGCGCTTCGCGCCACCCCAACACCTAGTTGGTGGGGGCGCTTCGCGCCCCCCCCAAGCCCCCCCGCGCGCGTAAGTCGTTACGCGCCATAATAGTTACGCGCCATTGTAGTTGTGTCCCTATGTCCCACCTGTGAATATAGATATATATATATATATATATATATATATATATATATATATATATATATATATATATATATATATATATATATATATATATATATATATATATATATATACTAGCTGTTGGGGTGGCGCTTCGCGCCCCCCCCCCCAAGCCCCCCCGCGCGCGTAAGTCGTTACGCGCCATATTAGTTACGCGCCATTGTAGTTGTGTCCCTATGTCCCACCTGTGAATATAGATATATATATATATATATATAATATATATATATATATATATATATATATATATATATATATATGTTTTTAACTACGTAAAACTTGCGAATATACAAAATTCTTTGCTGTCCCATTGTCTGTGCATATAAATAGATTGTCAAGTTTACCGACTCTTGAACATGCAACATATAATGGTCCATGGGAAAACAATCCGTATTCAGATCTATACCTCATGATTCTAATGATTGCCCTTGAGCTTTGTTGATGGTGATTGCTAATCGACCATTCCCTGAGTCGCCATCGCCATTTATATATCCCCCTGTGCACCCCGGCGTCCCCTTTGTAGTTATGTCCCTGTGTCCCGGTCGTCATTTATATTCCCTGTGTCCCGCTCGTCATTTGTGTCCCGGTGTTCCAGTCTGTGATTTCTCTTTGAGTGTCCTGGGCGTCATTTATATTCCTTGTGTCCCGGTGTCCCGGTCGTCATTTATATCCCCCTGTGCCCGCCGGCGTCCCCATTGTAGTTGTGTCCCTGTGTCCCGGTCGTCATTTATATTCCCTGTGTCCCGGTCGTCATTTGTATCCCGGTGTCCCGGTCTGTATATACATTCGTTTTTTAGTTTTGTTTTTCTCCTTTATTTTTTTCCTTTTTTCTTTTTTTTCTTTTTAGTTTATTTAGATTTTTAGATTTTTTAGTTTTTTTATTAGTTTTTAGTTTTTTTGTAGTTTTTACCATTTTTTAGTTTTTTTAGTTTTTTTTTTACTTATGTCCTGGTCGTCATTTATTCTCCCTGTGTCCCGGTCGTCATTTGTGTCTCGGTGCTTTGTTGATTGCTAATTTATATTATATTTATATTTATATTTTTTATATTTATTAATATTTTTTTAGTTTTCTTTTTCTCTTATTTTTCAGTTTTTTCCTTTTTTTTAGTTTTTTCTTTTTTAGTTTTTAGTTTTTTTTGTTTTTTACCTTTTTTTAGTTTTTTTAGTTTTTTTAGTTTTTTAGCTTTTTTAGTTTTTTTTATTAGTTTTTAGTTTTTTTTTTAGTTTTTGCCTTTTTTTAGTTTTTTCAGTTTTTTTTAGTTTTTAGTTTTTTACCTTTTTTTAGTTTTTTTTAGTTTTTTAGCTTTTTTAGTTTTTTTTTCTTTTTAGTTTTTTTTGTAGTTTTTACCTTTTTTAGTTTTTTTTCTTCTTTTGTATTAGTGTGAAATAATTCAGACGTCATATGCGGACAAACACGACGTCACTTGACAGACAGACAGACAGACATAACCCACAAACAACTTATTTTTATATATATTTATTCAAATTTTTTCGTTTTCTTTTTCTCTTTTATTTTTCAGTTTTTTCCTTTTTTTTAATTTTTTTCTTTTTTAGTTTATTAGTTTTTTTTTGTTTTTTACCTTTTTTTAGTTTTTTTAGTTTGTTTAGTTTTTTAGCTTTTTTAGTTTTTTTATTAGTTTTTATTTTTTTTGTAGTTTTTGCCTTTTTTAATTTTTTTCAGTTTTTTTTAGTTATTAGATTTTTACCTTTTTTTAGTTTTTTTAGTTTTTTAGCTTTTTTAGTTTTTTTTTCTTTTTAGTTTTTTTTGTAGTTTTTACCTTTTTTAGTTTTTTTCTTCTTTTGTATTAGTGTGAAATAATTCAGACGTCATATGCGAACAAACATGACGTCACCTGATCCATCCACAGATCCACACACAGACAACTTATTTTTATATATATAGATAGATAAGATATAATCTGGCGTGACAGGCATAGTGTAACAGACAACTTATTTTTATATATATAGATTTTTATATATATAGATACAGTTTCTTCTTTAGTTTTTTTTCTTTTTTAGTTTTTTCTTTTTTTTAGTTTCTTCTTTTTATTGATTTGTTTTCTTCAATTTGTCAATGTTCATTCTAACATTGACACTTGGAAAAATCTTTACGTGCCAAGCATGCTAAAGCTCCAATAGTTTATATTAAACCTCAAAATTTGGGGTATCTGTTTTAAGGTTTTCGAATTACTTTAATCTATTGTCAAAATATATTGAAATATTTGTGCAATTCCCAGTTTTTTTAGTTTTTTCTTTTTTTAGTTTTTTAGCTTTTTTAGTTTTTTTTTCTTTTTAGTTTTTTATCTTTTTATTTTTTTACGTTTTTTCTTTTTAGGTTTTTCTTTTTTTAATTTTTTTAATTTTTAATTTTTTTTTTAGTTTTTTCTTTTTAGTTTTTTTTAAGTTTTTTACCATTTTTCTTTTTTCGAATTACTTTAATCTATTCTCAAAATATTTTGAAATATTTATGCAATTTCCAGTTTTTACATTCTAGTTTTTTTTCTTTTATATATATAGAAGATATAATCTGGCGTAACGGACAGACAACTTATTTTTATATATATAGATATATATATATATGGTTTTAACTACGTAAAACTTGCGAATATACAACATTCTTTGCTGTCCCATTGTCTTTGCATATAAATAGATTGTCAGGTTTACCGACTCTTGAACATGCAACATATAATGGTCCATGGGAAAACAATCTGTATTCAGATCTATACCTCATGATTCTAATGATTGCCCTTGAGCTTTGTTGATGGTGATTGCTAATCGACCATTCCCTGTCCCGGTGTCCCGGTCGTCATTTATATCCCCCTGTTTCCCCCGGTGTCCCCGTTGTAGTTGTGTCCCTGTATCCCGGTCGTCATTTATATTCCCTGTGTCCCGGTCGTCATTTGTATCCCGGTGTCCCGGTCTGTATATACATTCGTTGTTTAGTTTTGTTTTTCTCCTTTATTTTTATCCTTTTTTTTCTTTTTTAGTTTATTTAGATTTTTAGATTTTTTAGTTTTTTTATTAGTTTTTAGTTTTTTTTTCTTTTTAGTTTTTTTGTAGTTTTTACCTTCTTTTTAGTTTTGTTAGTTTTTTTTTTTACTTATGTCCTGGTCGTCATTTATACTCCCTGTGTCCCGGTGCTTTGTTGATTGCTAATCGAACATTCCTTTTGTCCTGGTCGCTTTCTCTTTGAGTGTCGTCATTTATTTTTTTCTTTTTTAGTTCTTTTAGTTTTTACCTTTTTTAGTTTTTTTTTAGTTTTTTAGATGAAATTTTTTTTTTAGTTTTTTCCTTTTTGTCTTTTTAGTTTTTTATTGGTTTTTACCTTTATTTTAGCTTATTTTTCAGTTTTTTCCTTTTTTTTTAGTTTTTTTTTATTTTTTATTTTTTTTTTAGTTTTTTTTACCTTTTTTTAGTTTTTTAGCTTTTTTACTTTTTTTATTAGTTTTTAGTTTTTTTTGTAGTTTTTGCCTTTTTTTAGTTTTTTCAGTTTTTTTTTTAGTTTTTTATTGGTTTTTACCTTTATTTTAGCTTATTTTTCAGTTTTTTCCTTTTTTTTAGTTTTTTTTAGTTTTTAGTTTTTTTTAAATTAATTAAATTTTTATATATTTCCTTTTTAAATTTTATTAAATTTAAATAATTTCCTTTTTTTATTTTTTTTTTATTTTTTATTTTTTTTAGTTTTTTACCTTTTTTTAGTTTTTTTTAGTTTTTTTAGTTTTTTAGCTTTTTTACTGTTTTTATTAGTTTTTAGTTTTTTTGTAGTTTTTGCATTTTTTTAGTTTTTTCAGTTTTTTTTTAGTTTTATATTGGTTTTTACCTTTATTTTAGCTTATTATATATATATACTAGCTGTTGGGGTGGCGCTTCGCGCCACCCCAACACCTAGTTGGTGGGGGCGCTTCGCGCCCCCCCCAAGCCCCCCCGCGCGCGTAAGTCGTTACGCGCCATAATAGTTACGCGCCATTGTAGTTGTGTCCCTATGTCCCACCTGTGAATATAGATATATATATATATATATGGTTTTAACTACGTAAAACTTGCGAATATACAACATTCTTTGCTGTCCCATTGTCTTTGCATATAAATAGATTGTCAGGTTATCCCCCTGTTTCCCCCGGTGTCCCCGTTGTAGTTGTGTCCCTGTGTCCCGGTCGTCATTTATATTCCCTGTGTCCCGGGTCCCGGTCATCATTTGTATCCCGGTGTCCCGGTCTGTATATACATTCGTTTTTTAGTTTTGTTTTTCTCCTTTATTTTTTTCCTTTTTTTTTCTTTTTTAGCTTATTTAGATTTTTAGATTTTTTAGTTTTTTTTATTAGTTTTTAGTTTTTATTTCTTTTTAGTTTTTTTGTCCCGGTCGTCATTTATATCCCCCTGTTTCCCCCGGTGTCCCCGTTGTAGTTGTGTCCCTGTGTCCCGGTCGTTATTTATATTCCCTGTGTCCCGGTCGTCATTTGTATCCCGGTGTACCGGTCTGTATATACATTCGTTTTTTAGTTTGTGTTTTTCTCCTTTATTTTTTTCCTTTTTTTTTCTTTTTTAGTTTATTTAGATTTTTAGATTTTTAGTTTTTTTATTAGTTTTTAGTTTTTTTTTCTTTTTAGTTTTTTTGTAGTTTTTACCTTCTTTTTAGTTTTGTTAATTTTTTTTTTTACTTGTGTCCTGGTCGTCATTTATACTCCCTGTGTCCGGTGCTTTGTTGATTGCTAATCGAACATTCCTTTTGTCCTGGTCGCTTTCTCTTTGAGTGTCGTCATTTATTTTTTTCTTTTTTAGTTCTTTTAGTTTTTACCTTTTTTAGTTTTTTTTTAGTTTTTAGTTTTTTTAGTTTTTTACCTTTTTTTAGTTTTTTTAGTTTTTAGCTTTTTTATTTTTTTTATTAGTTTTTAGTTTTTTTGTAGTTTTTGCCTTTTTTTTAGTTTTTTGTCCTGGTCGCTTTCTCTTTGAGTGTCGTCATTTATTAGTTTTTTCCTTTTTTTTTTTAGTTTTTTATTGGTTTTTACCTTTATTTTAGCTTATTTTTCAGTTTTTTCCTTTTTTTTAGTTTTTTTTTATTTTTTATTTTTTTTAGTTTTTTACCTTTTTTTAGTTTTTTTAGTTTTTTTAGTTTTTTAGCTTTTTTACTTTTTTTATTAGTTTTTAGTTTTTTTTTGTAGTTTTTGCCTTTTTTTAGTTTTTTCAGTTTTTTTTTTAGTTTTTTATTGGTTTTTACCTTTATAGTTTTTTTAGTTTTTTAGCTTTTTTATTTTTTTTATTAGTTTTTAGTTTTTTTTGTAGTTTTTGCCTTTTTTTTAGTTTTTTCAGTTTTGACGTCACCTAATCCAGTTTTTTCAGGTGACGTCACCTGACACATCCATCCACACATCCATCCATCCATCCATCCACAGACAACTTATTTTTATATATATAGATATATATATATACTAGCTGTTGGGGTGGCGCTTCGCGCCACCCCAACACCTAGTTGGTGGGGGCACTTCGCGCCCCCCCCAAGCCCCCCCGCGCGCGTAAGTCGTTACGCGCCATATTAGTTACGCGCCATATTAGTTACGCGCCATTGTAGTTGTGTCCCTGTGTCCCACCTGTGAATATAGATAGATTTATATATGTGTTTCAAACTACGTAAAAATTGCGAATATACAACATTCTTGGCTTTCCCATTGTCTGTCCATATACAAAGCCGTATGTACTAATAATGACGTCATATGCAAACGTTCTTTTTACAAACAAACAAACATGCATACACACAACTCGTTTTTATATAGATAGATAGATAGATAGATACAATACAAATTAACTACGTAAAACTTGTGAATATACAACAGTCTGTTCCGAAATACAACTAACTTCGTAAAACTTGAGAATATACAACATTCTTCGCTGTCCAATTCTCGCTGCATATAAATAGATTGTCAGGTTTACCGACCCTCGAACATGCAACGTACAATTGTCCATGGGAAAAACAATCAGTATTAAGATCAATACCACATTTTTCTAATGATTGACCTTGAGCTTTGTTAATGGTGATTGCAAATGCTAATCGAATTGGGAATTGCAATCTTTTAAATTGAAAAGGCAGATCTGTTGGAATCATGGGAATGCGAGGAATAAGAACAGCCTCACCCTCAAAAGGCCCTGTCAGGATTGTGGCCTCTATTAGGTTTTCCATTGTTTTTTTTACGGCAAGTCGAGTGCCATTGCAAAGCTTTGGTGGGTTTATGTTACGTAACAATATTATTGGTACGCCTATTTTTAGTTGTAGCACGTGTGGTGGAAACCCTGAAAGATCTATGGAATTTAAAAATTCAGATGGATAATTAACCGCTTCATTTGGTTCCAAAACTGTGTCGACTGACTTGTAAAGGACTGCCTGGTCTTGAATCTTGGTCAAAACAATATTGTTGATTTCGTGGACGTCTATATTCTTGGGTGCGAGAATCGCTCTTTCACTTAGCCATTTATTATTTTTATAATTTTTTAGAATATTCGGAAATATATTTTCAATCAATTCATTTTTGGACGTCACTAAATTACAGAAATCAGCAGGTAGTTGTATACGTCCTGAAATTGAGTCTACTGGGAGCTTTCCGTTTCCCATTGCTAGCAATTGATCTGAAAATGTTTGACCAGAGTCATCGTTTTGCAATCGGACACGCATATTTGTAGTTAATTTTAATGTTTTTACGTGTGCCCATAAATTAGAATTTTTCAGGCAAGCATTCATTTCGTCTGCAGGAGTTGATCTAGGTATTATAGGTAATGTTTGCCTGAAATCTCCTGCAAGCAATATTAATGTGCTGCCAAAGGGTTTCGAATTCCCTCTTAAATCTTTCAAGCATTGATCCAGAGCCTCGAGCGATTTTTTGTGTGCCATTGTGCACTCATCCCAAATAATAAGTTTGCATTGCTGCAATACTTTACCCATCCCAGATGATTTGGAAATATTGCACGTGGGAGTTTCTGTAGAATGCAAGTTCAGAGGCAATTTCAAAGCGGAATGAGCAGTTCTTCCACCAGGCAGCAATGTTGCGGCTATTCCGGACGACGCAATTGCCAACGCTATATCATTTTTAGATCGAATTGATGCCAGAATCAGTTTTATCACAAACGTTTTACCAGTACCTCCTGGCGCATCCAAAAAGAAAATTTCTCCAACGTTGTTATCGACACAATGCATTATCGTATCATAAATGTCTTTTTGTTCCGACGTTAACTTGGAAATGTTATTTTGTACATACGACAATAGATCACTCGTACTGTAACTTTGTTCACGATCCAATTCTACACATGTCGAAACAGCAGCGATACGGTTAGGTGAAGGCATTCCCAAACCCTGAAGAGGTTTGTTTGCCATACTTATGCAAATATCTTCTATAACAACTAAAGTGTAGTTATAAATTTCTGGTGTAAAATCAAAAGTCATGTCTGACGTCTCTAACTGTTTTCGATGAAGTATATCTTCGGACATTTTTGACTTATATTTTTCCCATAACTCTGTAGGAGCTGATGGAGAGCAAGTTGTTAAAATGATGCCAAACAATGCACGAATTTGACTTGGGGTTGACGTTTCGCACGCGTCATTGATGCAGTTATCCCAGTGTTGGTCATTCTCCAATAAATTCAGAGCTTGGCATGCACTACGGTAAGTGTCATGTATAGTACCATTTACAGTCCTCAAATACTCAAAGGATGTCGGACCGGGTACATTCACCAAAAGCAGGCGTAGAAAGAAGCATTCATGTTGATTGGGGTGAACGGTGTAGAGTCTTCCTATCGTGGTATCTTTGAAGATGGTAGGTTGGCCGTCGACTGACTTACCCTGTTTTCGACGTTCAAATACTTTATTTTTAGTATTCCACGTGTAATACGAAGGCACTTCAGTATACAGCAGTTTTTTCGCAAAAGAATCATTTTTGCAAAGCGAAAAAAAAAGCTGTTAATGTTGTATCCGGTGGATTCAGGACTCTTTGTTGCACGTTGGTTTCCGTGAAATAAACACGTTGACCATTCTGTAAATGTACCGCTAAGTGAACAACAGCTGGACTACGTTCATGTATCGGAAATGAAAGAATTCGCCAAACAGCTTCATTACTGCTTATATATCTTCCAGCCTGATATTCTACGATTTCATCGAAATCTTTGATTTCGGACTGCAAGCCAAAAACTGCCATGTCACTGCCTTTGTTGACGTATTTACATATATATTTTATTGCCTTTACGGAGTTACAGTATTCAACGTTTATATGTGCATTAAATGTTTTGGATAATAAAGGGGAATATGGAACAACCCACTGGTTATCTACTTCGATGGTGGTACCGTTACGCTTCTTTATTATTGCTGTTTTACCGCCATCTTCAGTAGATCTTCTTCTATATTGTGGGTAACCATCATTGCCAGTAATTGTTGTGGGTACTAAAAGT
>NW_027064356.1:0-26707 GCF_032884065.1 Artemia franciscana
TATTCGAATAGAATCAATAGAATAGCACTAGTTCGTGTGACGTCTTGCATATGGTTCTAGAATTCTAATCTATTGATTCTATACCAGCTAGAATCAATAGTAGATAGAACAGTGAAAGTTTGATTCTAGCTAGTCTATCTACTATTTCTATGAGTCATATGCAAGACGTCATTTTAGAAAAGACTTTTTCACTATTCAATAAATAGATTCAAATCTATTTGAATCTAGAATCAAACTTTCTGTTTGATTCTAATAGAATCAATAGAATAGCACTAGTTCGTATGTGACGTCTTGCATATGGTTCTAGAATTCTAATCTATTGATTCAAATCTATTTGAATCTAGAATCAAACTTTCTGTTTGATTCTAATAGAATCAATAGAATAGCACTAGTTCGTATGTGACGTCTTGCATATGGTTCTAGAATTCTAATCTATTGATTCTAGACCAGCTAGAATCAATAGTAGATAGAACAGTGAAAGTTTGATTCTAGCTAGTCTTTCTACTATTTCTATGAGTCATATGCAAGACGTCATTTTAGAAAAGACTTTTTCACTATTCAATAAATAGATTCAAATCTATTTGAATCTAGAATCAAACTTTCTGTTTGATTCTAATAGAATCAATAGAATAGCACTAGTTCGTATGTGACGTCTTGCATATGGTTCTAGAATTCTAATCTATTGATTCTAGCTAGTCTATCTACTATTTCTATGAGTCATATGCAAGACGTCATTTTAGAAAAGACTTTTTCACTATTCAATAAATAGATTTAAATCTATTTGAATCTAGAATCAAACTTTCTGTTTGATTCTAATAGAATCAATAGAATAGCACTAGTTCGTATGTGACGTCTTGCATATGGTTCTAGAATTCTAATCTATTGATTCTAGACCAGCTAGAATCAATAGTAGATAGAACAGTGAAAGTTTGATTCTAGCTAGTCTATCTACTATTTCTATGAGTCATAAGCAAGACGTCATTTTAGAAAAGAATTTTTCACTATTCAATAAATAGATTCAAATCTATTTGAATCTAGAATCAAACTTTCTGTTTGATTCTAATAGAATCAATAGAATAGCACTAGTTCGTATGTGACGTCTTGCATATGGTTCTAGAATTCTAATCTATTGATTCTAGCTAGTCTATCTACTATTTCTATGAGTCATATGCAAGACGTCATTTTAGAAAAGACTTTTTCACTATTCAATAAATAGATTCAAATCTATTTGAATCTAGAATCAAACTTTCTGTTTGATTCTAATAGAATCAATAGAATAGCACTAGTTCGTATGTGACGTCTTGCATATGGTTCTAGAATTCTAATCTATTGATTCTAGACCAGCTAGAATCAATAGTAGATAGAACAGTGAAAGTTTGATTCTAGCTAGTCTATTTACTATTTCTATGAGTCATATGCAAGACGTCATTTTAGAAAAGCTTTTCACTATTCAATAAATAGATTCAAATCTATTTGAATCTAGAATCAAACTTTCTGTTTGATTCTAATAGAATCAATAGAATAGCACTAGTTCGTATGTGACGTCTTGCATATGGTTCTAGAATTCTAATCTATTGATTCTAGCTAGTCTATCTACTATTTCTATGAGTCATATGCAAGACGTCATTTTAGAAAAGACTTTTTCACTATTCAATAAATAGATTCAAATCTATTTGAATCTAGAATCAAACTTTCTGTTTGATTCTAATAGAATCAATAGAATAGCACTAGTTCGTATGTGACGTCTTGCATATGGTTCTAAAATTCTAATCTATTGATTCTAGACCAGCTAGAATCAATAGTAGATAGAACAGTGAAAGTTTGATTCTAGCTAGTCTATCTACTATTTCTATGAGTCATATGCAAGACGTCATTTTAGAAAAGACTTTTTCACTATTCAATAAATAGATTCAAATCTATTTGAATCTAGAATCAAACTTTCTGTTTGATTCTAATAGAATCAATAGAATAGCACTAGTTCGTATGTGACGTCTTGCATATGGTTCTAGAATTCTAATCTATTGATTCTAGCTAGTCTATCTACTATTTCTATGAGTCATATGCAAGACGTCATTTTAGAAAAGACTTTTTCACTATTCAATAAATAGATTCAAATCTATTTGAATCTAGAATCAAACTTTTTGTTTGATTCTAATAGAATCAATAGAATAGCACTAGTTCGTATGTGACGTCTTGCATATGGTTCTAAAATTCTAATCTATTGATTCTAGACCAGCTAGAATCAATAGTAGATAGAACAGTGAAAGTTTGATTCTAGCTAGTCTATCTACTATTTCTATGAGTCATATGCAAGACGTCATTTTAGAAAAGACTTTTTCACTATTCAATAAATAGATTCAAATCTATTTGAATCTAGAATCAAACTTTCTGTTTGATTCTAATAGAATCAATAGAATAGCACTAGTTCGTATGTGACGTCTTGCATATGGTTCTAGAATTCTAATCTATTGATTCTAGCTAGTCTATCTACTATTTCTATGAGTCATATGCAAGACGTCATTTTAGAAAAGACTTTTTCACTATTCAATAAATAGATTCAAATCTATTTGAATCTAGAATCAAACTTTCTGTTTGATTCTAAAAGAATCAATAGTAGATAGAACAGTGAAAGTTTGATTCTAGCTAGTCTATCTACTATTTCTATGAGTCATATGCAAGACGTCATTTTAGAAAAGACTTTTTCACTATTCAATAAATAGATTCAAATCTATTTGAATCTAGAATCAAACTTTCTGTTTGATTCTAATAGAATCAATAGAATAGCACTAGTTCGTATGTGACGTCTTGCATATGGTTCTAGAATTCTAATCTATTGATTCTAGCTAGTCTATCTACTATTTCTATGAGTCATATGCAAGACGTCATTTTAGAAAAGACTTTTTCACTATTCAATAAATAGATTCAAATCTATTTGAATCTAGAATCAAACTTTCTGTTTGATTCTAATAGAATCAATAGAATAGCACTAGTTGGTATGTGACGTCTTGCATATGGTTCTAGAATTCTAATCTATTGATTCTAGACCAGCTAGAATCAATAGTAGGTAGAACAGTGAAAGTTTGATTCTAGCTAGTCTATCTACTATTTCTATGAGTCATATGCAAGACGTCATTTTAGAAAAGACTTTTTCACTATTCAATAAATAGATTCAAATCTATTTGAATCTAGAATCAAACTTTCTGTTTGATTCTAACAGAATCAATAGAATAGCACTAGTTCGTATGTGACGTCTTGCATATGGTTCTAGAATTCTAATCTATTGATTCTAGCTAGTCTATCTACTATTTCTATGAATCATATGCAAGACGTCATTTTAGAAAAGACTTTTTCACTATTCAATAATAGATTCAAATCTATTTGAATCTAGAATCAAACTTTCTGTTTGATTCTAATAGAATCAATAGAATAGCACTAGTTCGTATGTGACGTCTTGCATATGGTTCTAGAATTCTAATCTATTGATTCTAGACCAGCTAGAATCAATAGTAGATAGAACAGTGAAAGTTTGATTCTAGCTAGTCTATCTACTATTTCTATGAGTCATATGCAAGACGTCATTTTAGAAAAGACTTTTTCACTATTCAATAAATAGATTCAAATCTATTTGAATCTAGAATCAAACTTTCTGTTTGATTCTAATAGAATCAATAGAATAGCACTAGTTCGTATGTGACGTCTTGCATATGGTTCTAAAATTCTAATCTATTGATTCTAGCTAGTCTATCTACTATTTCTTTGAGTCATATGCAAGACGTCATTTTAGAAAAGACTTTTTCACTATTCAATAAATAGATTCAAATCTATTTGAATCTAGAATCAAACTTTCTGTTTGATTCTAATAAAATCAATAGAATAACACTAGTTCGTATGTGACGTCTTGCATATGGTTCTAGAATTCTAATCTATTGATTCTAGACCAGCTAGAATCAATAGTAGATAGAACAGTGAAAGTTTGATTCTAGCTAGTCAATCTACTATTTCCATGAGTCATATGCAAGACGTCATTTTAGAAAAGACTTTTTCACTATTCAATAAATAGATTCAAATCTATTTGAATCTAGAATCAAACTTTCTGTTTGATTCTAATACAATCAATAGAATAGCACTAGTTCGTCTTTGCCGTCTTGCATATGGTTCTAGAATTCTAATCTATTGATTTTAGCTAGTCTATCTACTATTTCTATGAGTCATATGCAAGACGTCATTTAGAAAAGACTTTTTCACTATTCAATAAATAGATTCAAATCTATTTGAATCTAGAATCAAACTTTCTGTTTGATTCTAATAGAATCAATAGAATAGCACTAGTTCGTATTTGACGTCTTGCATATGGTTCTAGAAATCTAATCTATTGATTCTAGACCAGCTAGAATCAATAGTAGATAGAACAGTGAAAGTTTGATTCTAGCTAGTCTATCTACTATTTCTATGAGTCATATGCAAGACGTCATTTTAGAAAAGACTTTTTCACTATTCAATAAATAGATTCAAATCTATTTGAATTTAGAATCAAACTTTCTGTTTGATTCTAATAGAATCAATAGAATAGCACTCGTTCGTATGTGACGTCTTGCATATGGTTCTAGAATTCTAATCTATTGATTCTAGCTAGTCTATCTACTACTTCTATGAGTCATATGCAAGACGTCATTTTAGAAAAGACTTTTTCACTATTCAATAAATAGATTCAAATCTATTTGAATCTAGAATCAAACTTTCTGTTTGATTCTAATAGAATCAATAGAATAGCACTAGTTCGTATGTGACGTCTTGCATATGGTTCTAGAAATCTAATCTATTGATTCTAGACCAGCTAGAATCAATAGTAGATAGAACAGTGAAAGTTTGATCCTAGCTAGTCTATCTACTATTTCTATGAGTCATATGCAAGACGTCATTTTAGAAAAGACTTTTTCACTATTCAATAAATAGATTCAAATCTATTTGAATTTAGAATCAAACTTTCTGTTTGATTCTAATAGAATCAATAGAATAGCACTCGTTCGTATATGACGTCTTGCATATGGTTCTAGAATTCTAATCTATTGATTCTAGCTAGTCTATCTACTATTTCTATGAGTCATATGCAAGACGTCATTTTAGAAAAGACTTTTTCACTATTCAATAATTAGATTCAAATCTATTTGAATTTAGAATCAAACTTTCTGTTTGATTCTAATAGAATCAATAGAATAGCACTAGTTCGTATGTGACGTCTTGCATATGGTTCTAGAATTCTAATCTATTGATTCTAGACCAGCTAGAATCAATAGTAGATAGCTAGTATATCTACTATTTCTATGAGTCATATGCAAGACGTCATTTTAGAAAAGACTTTTTCACTATTCAATAAATAGATTCAAATCTATTTGAATCTAGAATCAAACTTTCTGTTTGATTCTAATAGAATCAATAGAATAGCACTAGTTCGTATGTGACGTCTTGCATATGGTTCTAGAATTCTAATCTATTGATTCTAGACCAGCTAGAATCAATAGTAGATAGAACAGTGAAAGTTTGATTCTAGCTAGTCTATCTACTATTTCTATGAGTCATATGCAAGACCTCATTTTAGAAAAGACTTTTTCACTATTCAATAAATAGATTCAAATCTATTTGAATCTAGAATCAAACTTTCTGTTTGATTCTAATAGAATCAATAGAATAGCACTAGTTCGTATGTGACGTCTTGCATATGGTTCTAGAATTCTAATCTATTGATTCTAGACCAGCTAGAATCAATAGTAGATAGAACAGTGAAAGTTTGATTCTAGCTAGTCTATCTACTATTTCTATGAGTCATATGCAAGACGTCATTTTAGAAAAGACTTTTTCACTATTCAATAAATAGATTCAAATCTACTTGAATCTAGAATCAAACTTTCTGTTTGATTCTAATAGAATCAATAGAATAGCACTAGTTCGTATGTGACGTCTTGCATATGGTTCTAGAATTCTAACCTATTGATTCTAGCTAGTCTATCTACTATTTCTATGAGTCATATGCAAGACGTCATTTTAGAAAAGACTTTTTCACTATTCAATAAATAGATTCAAATCTATTTGAATCTAGAATCAAACTTTCTGTTTGATTCTAATAGAATCAATAGAATAGCACTAGTTCGTATGTGACGTCTTGCATATGGTTCTAGAATTCTAATCTATTGATTCTAGACCAGCTATAATCAATAGTAGATAGAACAGTGAAGTTTGATTCTAGCTAGTCTATCTACTATTTCTATGAGTCATATGCAAGACGTCATTTTAGAAAAGACTTTTTCACTATTCAATAAATAGATTCAAATCTATTTGAATCTAGAATCAAACTTTCTGTTTGATTCTAATAGAATCAATAGAATAGCACTAGTTCGTATGTGACGTCTTGCATATGGTTCTAGAATTCTAATCTATTGATTCTAGCTAGTCTATCTACTATTTCTATGAGTCATATGCAAGACGTCATTTTAGAAAAGACTTTTTCACTATTCAATAAATAGATTCAAATCTATTTGAATCTAGAATCAAACTTTCTGTTTGATTCTAATAGAATCAATAGAATAGAGCTAGTTCGTATGTGACGTCTTGGATAAGGTTCTAGAATTCTAATCTATTGATTCTAGACCAGCTAGAATCAATAGTAGATAGAACAGTGAAAGTTTTATTCTAGCTAGTCTATCTACTATTTCTATGAGTCATATGCAAGACGTCATTTTAGAAAAGACTTTTTCACTATTCAATAAATAGATTCAAATCTATTTGAATCTAGAATCAAACTTTCTGTTTGATTCTAATAGAATCAATAGAATAGCACTAGTTCGTATGTGACGTCTTGCATATGGTTCTAGAATTCTAATCTATTGATTCTAGACCAGCTAGAATCAATAGTAGATAGAACAGTGAAAGTTTGATTCTAGCTAGTCTATCTACTATTTCTATGAGTCATATGCAAGACGTCATTTTAGAAAAGACTTTTTCACTATTCAATAAATAGATTCAAATCTATTTGAATCTAGAATCAAACTTTCTGTTTGATTCTAATAGAATCAATAGAATAGCACTAGTTCGTATGTGACGTCTTGCATATGGTTCTAGAATTCTAATCTATTGATTCTAGCTAGTCTATCTACTATTTCTATGAGTCATATGCAAGACGTCATTTTAGAAAAGACTTTTTTCACTATTCAATAAATAGATTCAAATCTATTTGAATCTAGAATCAAACTTTTTGTTTGATTCTAATAGAATCAATAGAATAGCACTAGTTCGTATGTGACGTCTTGCATATGGTTCTAAAATTCTAATCTATTGATTCTAGACCAGCTAGAATCAATAGTAGATAGAACAGTGAAAGTTTGATTCTAGCTAGTCTATCTACTATTTCTATGAGTCATATGCAAGACGTCATTTTAGAAAAGACTTTTTCACTATTCAATAAATAGATTCAAATCTATTTGAATCTAGAATCAAACTTTCTGTTTGATTCTAATAGAATCAATAGAATAGCACTAGTTCGTATGTGACGTCTTGCATATGGTTCTAGAATTCTAATCTATTGATTCTAGCTAGTCTATCTACTATTTCTATGAGTCATATTCAAGACGTCATTTTAGAAAAGACTTTTTCACTATTCAATAAATAGATTCAAATCTATTTGAATCTAGAATCAAACTTTCTGTTTGATTCTAAAAGAATCAATAGTAGATAGAACAGTGAAAGTTTGATTCTAGCTAGTCTATCTACAATTTCTATGAGTCATATGCAAGACGTCATTTTAGAAAAGACTTTTTCACTATTCAATAAATAGATTCAAATCTATTTGAATCTAGAATCAAACTTTCTGTTTGATTCTAATAGAATCAATAGAATAGCACTAGTTCGTATGTGACGTCTTGCATATGGTTCTAGAATTCTAATCTATTGATTCTAGCTAGTCTATCTACTATTTCTATGAGTCATATGCAAGACGTCATTTTAGAAAAGACTTTTTCACTATTCAATAAATAGATTCAAATCTATTTGAATCTAGAATCAAACTTTCTGTTTGATTCTAATAGAATCAATAAAATAGCACTAGTTGGTATGTGACGTCTTGCATATGGTTCTAGAAATCTAATCTATTGATTCTAGACCAGCTAGAATCAATAGTAGGTAGAACAGTGAAAGTTTGATTCTAGCTAGTCTATCTACTATTTCTATGAGTCATATGCAAGACGTCATTTTAGAAAAGACTTTTTCACTATTCAATAAATAGATTCAAATCTATTTGAATCTAGAATCAAACTTTCTGTTTGATTCTAACAGAATCAATAGAATAGCACTAGTTCGTATGTGACGTCTTGCATATGGTTCTAGAATTCTAATCTATTGATTCTAGCTAGTCTATCTACTATTTCTATGAATCATATGCAAGACGTCATTTTAGAAAAGACTTTTTCACTATTCAATAAATAGATTCAAATCTATTTGAATCTAGAATCAAACTTTCTGTTTGATTCTAATAGAATCAATAGAATAGCACTAGTTCGTATGTGACGTCTTGCATATGGTTCTAGAATTCTAATCTATTGATTCTAGACCAGCTAGAATCAATAGTAGATAGAACAGTGAAAGTTTGATTCTAGCTAGTCTATCTACTATTTCTATGAGTCATATGCAAGACGTCATTTTAGAAAAGACTTTTTCACTATTCAATAAATAGATTCAAATCTATTTGAATCTAGAATCAAACTTTCTGTTTGATTCTAATAGAATCAATAGAATAGCACTAGTTCGTATGTGACGTCTTGCATATGGTTCTAAAATTCTAATCTATTGATTCTAGCTAGTCTATCTACTATTTCTTTGAGTCATATGCAAGACGTCATTTTAGAAAAGACTTTTTCACTATTCAATAAATAGATTCAAATCTATTTGAATCTAGAATCAAACTTTCTGTTTGATTCTAATAGAATCAATAGAATAACACTAGTTCGTATGTGACGTCTTGCATATGGTTCTAGAATTCTAATCTATTGATTCTAGACCAGCTAGAATCAATAGTAGATAGAACAGTGAAAGTTTGATTCTAGCTAGTCAATCTACTATTTCCATGAGTCATATGCAAGACGTCATTTTAGAAAAGACTTTTTCACTATTCAATAAATAGATTCAAATCTATTTGAATCTAGAATCAAACTTTCTGTTTGATTCTAATACAATCAATAGAATAGCACTAGTTCGTATGTGCCGTCTTGCATATGGTTCTAGAATTCTAATCTATTGATTTAGCTAGTCTATCTACTATTTCTATGAGTCATATGCAAGACGTCATTTTAGAAAAGACTTTTTCACTATTCAATAAATAGATTCAAATCTATTTGAATCTAGAATCAAACTTTCTGTTTGATTCTAATAGAATCAATAGAATAGCACTAGTTCGTATTTGACGTCTTGCATATGGTTCTAGAAATCTAATCTATTGATTCTAGACCAGCTAGAATCAATAGTAGATAGAACAGTGAAAGTTTGATTCTAGCTAGTCTATCTACTATTTCTATGAGTCATATGCAAGACGTCATTTTAGAAAAGACTTTTTCACTATTCAATAAATAGATTCAAATCTATTTGAATTTAGAATCAAACTTTCTGTTTGATTCTAATAGAATCAATAGAATAGCACTCGTTCGTATGTGACGTCTTGCATATGGTTCTAGAATTCTAATCTATTGATTCTAGCTAGTCTATCTACTACTTCTATGAGTCATATGCAAGACGTCATTTTAGAAAAGACTTTTTCACTATTCAATAAATAGATTCAAATCTATTTGAATCTAGAATCAAACTTTCTGTTTGATTCTAATAGAATCAATAGAATAGCACTAGTTCGTATGTGACGTCTTGCATATGGTTCTAGAAATCTAATCTATTGATTCTAGACCAGCTAGAATCAATAGTAGATAGAACAGTGAAAGTTTGATCCTAGCTAGTCTATCTACTATTTCTATGAGTCATATGCAAGACGTCATTTTAGAAAAGACTTTTTCACTATTCAATAAATAGATTCAAATCTATTTGAATTTAGAATCAAACTTTCTGTTTGATTCTAATAGAATCAATAGAATAGCACTCGTTCGTATATGACGTCTTGCATATGGTTCTAGAATTCTAATCTATTGATTCTAGCTAGTCTATCTACTATTTCTATGAGTCATATGCAAGACGTCATTTTAGAAAAGACTTTTTCACTATTCAATAAATAGATTCAAATCTATTTGAATTTAGAATCAAACTTTCTGTTTGATTCTAATAGAATCAATAGAATAGCACTAGTTCGTATGTGACGTCTTGCATATGGTTCTAGAATTCTAATCTATTGATTCTAGACCAGCTAGAATCAATAGTAGATAGCTAGTCTATCTACTATTTCTATGAGTCATATGCAAGACGTCATTTTAGAAAAGACTTTTTCACTATTCAATAAATAGATTCAAATCTATTTGAATCTAGAATCAAACTTTCTGTTTGATTCTAATAGAATCAATAGAATAGCACTAGTTCGTATGTGACGTCTTGCATATGGTTCTAGAATTCTAATCTATTGATTCTAGACCAGCTAGAATCAATAGTAGATAGAACAGTGAAAGTTTGATTCTAGCTAGTCTATCTACTATTTCTATGAGTCATATGCAAGACCTCATTTTAGAAAAGACTTTTTCACTATTCAATAAATAGATTCAAATCTATTTGAATCTAGAATCAAACTTTCTGTTTGATTCTAATAGAATCAATAGAATAGCACTAGTTCGTATGTGACGTCTTGCATATGGTTCTAGAATTCTAATCTATTGATTCTAGACCAGCTAGAATCAATAGTAGATAGAACAGTGAAAGTTTGATTCTAGCTAGTCTATCTACTATTTCTATGAGTCATATGCAAGACGTCATTTTAGAAAAGACTTTTTCACTATTCAATAAATAGATTCAAATCTACTTGAATCTAGAATCAAACTTTCTGTTTGATTCTAATAGAATCAATAGAATAGCACTAGTTCGTATGTGACGTCTTGCATATGGTTCTAGAATTCTAACCTATTGATTCTAGCTAGTCTATCTACTATTTCTATGAGTCATATGCAAGACGTCATTTTAGAAAAGACTTTTTTCACTATTCAATAAATAGATTCAAATCTATTTGAATCTAGAATCAAACTTTCTGTTTGATTCTAATAGAATCAATAGAATAGCACTAGTTCGTATGTGACGTCTTGCATATGGTTCTAGAATTCTAATCTATTGATTCTAGCTAGTCTATCTACTATTTCTATGAGTCATATGCAAGACGTCATTTTAGAAAAGACTTTTTCACTATTCAATAAATAGATTCAAATCTATTTGAATCTAGAATCAAACTTTCTGTTTGATTCTAATAGAATCAATAGAATAGAACTAGTTCGTATGTGACGTCTTGGATAAGGTTCTAGAATTCTAATCTATTGATTCTAGACCAGCTAGAATCAATAGTAGATAGAACAGTGAAAGTTTTATTCTAGCTAGTCTATCTACTATTTCTATGAGTCATATGCAAGACGTCATTTTAGAAAAGACTTTTTCACTATTCAATAAATAGATTCAAATCTATTTGAATCTAGAATCAAACTTTCTGTTTGATTCTAATAGAATCAATAGAATAGCACTAGTTCGTATGTGACGTCTTGCATATGGTTCTAGAATTCTAATCTATTGATTCTAGACCAGCTAGAATCAATAGTAGATAGAACAGTGAAAGTTTGATTCTAGCTAGTCTATCTACTATTTCTATGAGTCATATGCAAGACGTCATTTTAGAAAAGACTTTTTTACTATTCAATAAATAGATTCAAATCTATTTGAATCTAGAATCAAACTTTCTGTTTGATTCTAATAGAATCAATAGAATAGCACTAGTTCGTATGTGACGTCTTGCATATGGTTCTAGAATTCTAATCTATTGATTCTAGCTAGTCTATCTACTATTTCTTTGAGTCATATGCAAGACGTCATTTTAGAAAAGACTTTTTCACTATTCAATAAATAGATTCAAATCTATTTGAATCTAGAATCAAACTTTCTGTTTGATTCTAATAGAATCAATAGAATAGAACTAGTTCGTATGTGACGTCTTGCATAAGGTTCTAGAATTCTAATCTATTGATTCTAGACCAGCTAGAATCAATAGTAGATAGAACAGTGAAAGTTTTATTCTAGCTAGTCTATCTACTATTTCTATGAGTCATATGCAAGACGTCATTTTAGAAAAGACTTTTTCACTATTCAATAAATAGATTCAAATCTATTTGAATCTAGAATAAACCTTTCTGTTTGATTCTAATAGAATCAATAGAATAGCACTAGTTCGTATGTTACGTCTTGCATATGGTTCTGGAATTCTAATCTATTGATTCTAGCTAGTCTATCAACTATTTCTATGAGTCATATGCAAGACGTCATTTTAGAAAAGACTTTTTCACTATTCAATAAATAGATTCAAATCTATTTAAATCTAGAATCAAGCTTTCTATTTGATTCTAATAGAATCAATAGAATAGCACTAGTTCGTATGTGACGTCTTGCATATGGTTCTAGAATTCTAATCTATTGATTCTAGACCAGCTAGAATCAATAGTAGATAGAACAGTGAAAGTTTGATTCTAGCTAGTCTATCTACTATTTCTATGAGTAATATGCAAGACGTCATTTTAGAAAAGACTTTTTCACTATTCAATAAATAGATTCAAATCTATTTGAATCTAGAATCAAACTTTCTGTTTGATTCTAATAGAATCAATAGAATAGCACTCGTTCGTATGTGACGTCTTGCATATGGTTCTAGAATTCTAATCTATTGATTCTAGCTAGTCTATCTACTATTTCTATGAGTCATATGCAAGACGTCATTTTAGAACAGACTTTTTCACTATTCAATAAATAGATTCAAATCTATTTGAATCTAGAATCAAACTTTCTGTTTGATTCTAATAGAATCAATAGAACAGCACTAGTTCGTATGTGACGTCTTGCATATGGTTCTAGAATTCTAATCTATTGATTTTAGACCAGCTAGAATCAATAGTAGATAGAACAGTGAAAGTTTGATTCTAGCTAGTCTATCTACTATTTCTATGAGTCATATGCAAGACGTCATTTTAGAAAAGACTTTTTCACTATTCAATAAATAGATTCAAATCTATTTGAATCTAGAATCAAACTTTCTGTTTGATTTTAATAGAATCAATAGAATAGCACTAGTTCGTATGTGACGTCTTGCATATGGTTCTAGAATTCTAATCAATTGATTCTAGCTAGTCTATCTACTATTTCTATGAGTCATATGCAAGACGTCATTTAGAAAAGACTTTTTCACTATTCAATAAATAGATTCAAATCTATTTGAATCTAGAATCAAACTTTCTGTTTGATTCTAATAGAATCAATAGAATAGCACTAGTTCGTATGTGAAGTCTTGCATATGGTTCTAGAATTCTAATCTATTGATTCTAGACCAGCTAGAATCAATAGTAGATAGAACAGTGAAAGTTTGATTCTAGCTAGTCTATCTACTATTTCTATGAGTCATATACAAGACGTCATTTAGAAAAGACTTTTTCACTATTCAATAAATAGATTCAAATCTATTTGAATCTAGAATCAAACTTTCTGTTTGATTCTAATAGAATCAATAGAATAGCACTAGTTCGTATGTGACGTCTTGCATATGGTTCTAGAATTCTAATCTATTGATTCTAAATAGTCTATCTCTTATTTCTATGAGTCATATGCAAGACGTCATTTTAGAAAAGACTTTTTCACTATTCAATAAATAGATTCAAATCTATTTGAATCTAGAATCAAACTTTCTGTTTGATTCTAATAGAATCAATAGAATAGCACTAGTTCTTGCATATGGTTCTAGAATTCTAATCTATTGATTCTAGCTAGTCTATCTACTATTTCTATGAGTCATATGCAAGACGTCATTTTAGAAAAGACTTTTTCACTATTCAATAAATAGATTCAAATCTATTTGAATCTAGAATTAAACTTTCTGGTTGATTCTAATAGAATCAATAGAAAAGCACTAGTTCGTATGTGACGTCTTGCATATGGTTCTAGAATTCTAATCTATTGATTCTAGACCGGCTAGAATCAATAGTAGATAGAACAGTGAAAGTTTGATTCTAGCTCGTCTATCTACTATTTCTATGAGTCATATGCAAGACGTCATTTTAGAAAAGACTTTTTCACTATTCAATAAATAGATTCAAATCTATTTGTATCTAGAATCAAACTTTCTGTTTGATTCTAATAGAATCAATAGAATAGCACTAGTTCGTATGTGACGTCTTGCATATGGTTCTAGAATTATAATCTATTGATTCTAGCTAGTCTATCTACTATTTCTATGAGTCATATGCAAGACGTCATTTTAGAAAAGACTTTTTCACTATTCAATAAATAGATTCAAATCTATTTGAATCTAGAATCAAACTTTCAGTTTGATTCTAATAGAATCAATAGAATAGCACTAGTTCGTATGTGACGTCTTGCATATGGTTCTAGAATTCTAATCTATTGATTCTAGACCAGCTAGAATCAATAGTAGATAGAACAGTGAAAGTTTGATTCTAGCTAGTCTATCTACTATTTCTATGAGTCATATGCAAGACGTCATTTTAGAAAAGACTTTTTCACTATTCAATAAATAGATTCAAATCTATTTGAATCTAGAATCAAACTTTCTGTTTGATTCTAATAGAATCAATAGAATAGCACTAGTTCGTATGTGACGTCTTGCATATGGTTCTAGAATTCTAATCTATTGATTCTAGACCAGCTAGAATCAATAGTAGATAGAACAGTGAAAGTTTGATTCTAGCTAGTCTATCTACTATTTCTATGAGTCATATGCAAGACGTCATTTTAGAAAAGACTTTTTTACTATTCAATAAATAGATTCAAATCTATTTGAATCTAGAATCAAACTTTCTGTTTGATTCTAATAGAATCAATAGAATAGCACTAGTTCGTATATTACGTCTTGCATATGGTTCTAGAATTCTAATCTATTGATTCTAGCTAGTCTATCTACTATTTCTATGAGTCATATGCAAGACGTCATTTTAGAAAAGACTTTTTCACTATTCAATAAATAGATTCTAATCTATTTGAATCTAGAATCAAACTTTCTGTTTGTTTCTAATAGAATCAATAGAATAGCACTAGTTCGTATGTGACGTCTTGCATATGGTTCTAGAATTCTAATCTATTGATTCTAGCTAGTCTATCTACTATTTCTATGAGTCATATGCAAGACGTCATTTTAGGAAAGACTTTTTCACTATTCAATAAATAGATTCAAATCTATTTGAATCTAGAATCAAACTTTCTGTTTGATTCTTATAGAATCAATAGAATAGCACTAGTTCGTATGTGACGTCTTGCATATGGTTCTAGAATTCTAATCTATTGATTCTAGACCAGCTAGAATCAATAGTAGATAGAACAGTGAGAGTTTGATTCTAGCTAGTCTATCTACTATTTCTATGAGTCATATGCAAGACGTCATTTTAGAAAAGACTTTTTCACTATTCAATAAATAGATTCAAATCTATTTGAATCTAGAATCAAACTTTCTGTTTGATTCTAATAGAATCAATAGAATAGCACTAGTTCGTATGTGACGTCTTGCATATGGTTCTAGAATTCTAATCTATTGATTCTAGACCAGCTAGAATCAATATTAGATAGAACAGTGAAAGTTTGATTCTAGCTAGTCTATCTACTATTTCTATGAGTCATATGCAAGACGTCATTTTAGAAAAGACTTTTTCACTATTCAATAAATAGATTCAAATCTATTTGAATCTAGAATCAAACTTTCTGTTTGATTCTAATAGAATCAATAGAATAGCACTAGTTCGTATGTGACGTCTTGCATATGGTTCTAGAATTCTAATCTATTGATTCTAGCTAGTCTATCTACTATTTCTATGAGTCAAATGCAAGACGTCATTTTAGAAAAGACTTTTCACTATTCAATAAATAGATTCAAATCTATTTGAATCTAGAATCAAACTTTCTGTTTGATTCTAATAGAATCAATAGAATAGCACTAGTTCGTATTTGACGTCTTGCATATGGTTTTAGAATTCTAATCTATTGATTCTAGACCAGCTAGAATCAATAGTAGATAGAACAGTGACAGTTTGATTCTAGCTAGTCTATCTACTATTTCTATGAGTCATATGCAAGACGTCATTTTAGAAAAGACTTTTTCACTATTCAATAAATAGATTCAAATCTATTTGAATCTAGAATCAAACTTTCTGTTTGATTCTAATAGAATCAATAGAATAGCACTAGTTCGTATGTGACGTCTTGCATATGGTTCTAGAATTCTAATCTATTGATTCTAGCTAGTCTATCTACTATTTCTATGAGTCATATGCAAGACGTCATTTTAGAAAAGACTTTTTCACTATTCAATAAATAGATTCAAATCTATTTGAATCTAAAATCAAACTTTCTGTTTGATTCTAATAGAATCAATAGAATAGCACTAGTTCGTATGTGACGTCTTGCATATGGTTCTAGAATTCTAATCTATTGATTCTAGACCAGCTAGAATCAATAGTACATAGAACAGTGAAAGTTTGATTCTAGCTAGTCTATCTACTATTTCTATGAGTCATATGCAAGACGTCGTTTTAGAAAAGACTTTTTCACTATTCAATAAATAGATTCAAATCTATTTGAATCTAGAATCAAACTTTCTGTTTGATTCTAATAGAATCAATAGAATAGCACTAGTTCGTATGTGACGTCTTGCATATGGTTCTAGAATTCTAATCTATTGATTCTAGCTAGTCTATCTACTATTTCTATGAGTCATATGCAAGACGTCATTTTAGAAAAGACTTTTTCATTATTCAATAAATAGATTCAAATCTATTTGAATCTAGAATCAAACTTTCTGTTTGATTCTAATAGAATCAATAGAATAGCACTAGTTCGTATGTGATGTCTTGCATATGGTTCTAGAATTCTAATCTATTGATTCTAGCTAGTCTATCTACTATTTCTATGAGTCATATGCAAGACGTCATTTTAGAAAAGATTTTTTCACTATTCAATAAATAGATTCAAATCTATTTGAATCTAGAATCAAACTTTCTGGTTGATTCTAATAGAATCAATAGAATAGCACTAGTTCGTATGTGACGTCTTGCATATGGTTCTAGAATTCTAATCTATTGATTCTAGACCGGCTAGAATCAATAGTAGATAGAACAGTGAAAGTTTGATTCTAGCTAGTCTATCTACTATTTCTATGAGTCATATGCAAGACGTCATTTTAGAAAAGACTTTTTCACTATTCAATAAATAGATTCAAATCTATTTGTATCTAGAATCAAACTTTCTGTTCGATTCTAATAGAATCAATAGAATAGCACTAGTTCGTATGTGACGTCTTGCATATGGTTCTAGAATTATAATCTATTGATTCTAGCTAGTCTATCTACTATTTCTATGAGTCATATGCAAGACGTCATTTTAGAAAAGACTTTTTCACTATTCAATAAATAGATTCAAATCTATTTGAATCTAGAATCAAACTTTCAGTTTGATTCTAATAGAATCAATAGAATAGCACTAGTTCGTATGTGACGTCTTGCATATGGTTCTAGAATTCTAATCTATTGATTCTAGACCAGCTAGAATCAATAGTAGATAGAACAGTGAAAGTTTGATTCTAGCTAGTCTATCTACTATTTCTATGAGTCATATGCAAGACGTCATTTTAGAAAAGACTTTTTCACTATTCAATAAATAGATTCAAATCTATTTGAATCTAGAATCAAACTTTCTGTTTGATTCTAATAGAATCAATAGAATAGCACTAGTTCGTATGTGACGTCTTGCATATGGTTCTAGAATTCTAATCTATTGATTCTAGACCAGCTAGAATCAATAGTAGATAGACCAGTGAAAGTTTGATTCTAGCTAGTCTATCTACTATTTCTATGAGTCATATGCAAGACGTCATTTTAGAAAAGACTTTTTCACTATTCAATAAATAGATTCAAATCTATTTGAATCTAGAATCAAACTTTCTGTTTGATTCTAATAGAATCAATAGAATAGCACTAGTTCGTATATGACGTCTTGCATATGGTTCTAGAATTCTAATCTATTGATTCTAGCTAGTCTATCTACTATTTCTATGAGTCATATGCAAGACGTCATTTTAGAAAAGACTTTTTCGCTATTCAATAAATAGATTCAAATCTATTTGAATCTAGAATCAAACTTTCTGTTTGATTCTAATAGAATCAATAGAATAGCACTAGTTCGTATGTGACGTCTTGCATATGGTTCTAGAATTCTAATCTATTGATTCTAGACCAGCTAGAATCAATAGTAGATAGAACAGTGAAAGTTTGATTCTAGCTAGTCTATCTACTTTTTCTATGAGTCATATGCAATACGTCATTTTAGAAAAGACTTTTTCACTATTCAATAAATAGATTCAAATCTATTTGAATCTAGAATCAAACTTTCTGTTTGATTCTAATAAAATCAATAGAATAGCACTAGTTCGTATGTGACGTCTTGCATATGGTTCTAGAATCCTAATCTATTGATTCTAGCTAGTCTATCTACTATTTCTATGAGTCATATGCAAGACGTCATTTTAGAAAAGACTTTTTCCCTATTCAATAAATATATTCAAATCTATTTGAATCTAGAATCAAACTTTCTGTTTGATTCTAATAAAATCAATAGAATAGCACTAGTTCGTATGTGACGTTTTGCATATGGTTCTAGAATTCTAATCTATTGATTCTAGCTAGTCTATTTACTATTTCTATGAGTCATATGCAAGACGTCATTTTAGAAAAGACTTTTTCCCTATTCAATAAATAGATTCAAATCTCTTTGAATCTAGAATCAAACTTTCTGTTTGATTCTAATAAAATCAATAGAATAGCACTACTTCGTATGTGACGTCTTGCATATGGTTCTAGAATTCTAATCTATTGATTCTAGACCAGCTAGAATCAATAGTAGATAGAACAGTGAAAGTTTGATTCTAGCTAGTCTATCTACTATTTAAATGAGTCATATGCAAGACGTCATTTTAGAAAAGACTTTTTCACTATTCAATAAATAGATTCAAATCTATTTGAATCTAGATTCAAATCTATTTGAATCTAGAATCAAACTTTCTGTTTGATTCTAATAGAATCAATAGAATAGCACTAGTTCGTATGTGACGTCTTGCATATGGTTCTAGAATTCTGATCTATTGATTCTAGCTAGTCTATCTACTATTTCTATGAGTCATATGCAAGACGTCATTTTAGAAAAGACTTTTTCACTATTCAATAAATAGATTCAAATCTATTTGAATCTAGAATCAAACTTTCTGTTTGATTCTAATAGAATCAATAGAATAGCACTAGTGCATATGTGACGTCTTGCATATGGTTCTAGAATTCTAATCTATTGATTCTAGACCAGCTAGAATCAATAGTAGATAGAACAGTGAAAGTTTGATTCTAGCTAGTCTATCTACTATTTCTATGAGTCATATGCAAGACGTCATTTTAGAAAAGACTTTTTCACTATTCAATAAATAGATTCAAATTTATTTGAATCTAGAATCAAACTTTCTGTTTGATTCTAATAGAATCAATAGAATAGCACTAGTTCGTATGTGACGTCTTGCATATGATTCTAGAATTCTAATCTATTGATTCTAGCTAGTCTATCTACTATTTCTATGAGTCATATGCAAGACGTCATTTTAGAAAAGACTTTTTCACTATTCAATAAATAGATTCAAATCTATTTGAATCTAGAATCAAACTTTCTGGTTGATTCTAATAGAATCAATAGAATAGCACTAGTTCGTATGTGACGTCTTGCATATGGTTCTAGAATTCTAATCTATTGATTCTAGACCGGCTAGAATCAATAGTAGATAGAACAGTGAAAGTTTGATTCTAGCTAGTCTATCTACTATTTCTATGAGTCATATGCAAGACGTCATTTTAGAAAAGACTTTTTCACTATTCAATAAATAGATTCAAATCTATTTGTATCTAGAATCAAACTTTCTGTTCGATTCTAATAGAATCAATAGAATAGCACTAGTTCGTATGTGACGTCTTGCATATGGTTCTAGAATTATAATCTATTGATTCTAGCTAGTCTATCTACTATTTCTATGAGTCATATGCAAGACGTCATTTTAGAAAAGACTTTTTCACTATTCAATAAATAGATTCAAATCTATTTGAATCTAGAATCAAACTTTCAGTTTGATTCTAATAGAATCAATAGAATAGCACTAGTTCGTATGTGACGTCTTGCATATGGTTCTAGAATTCGAATCTATTGATTCTAGACCAGCTAGAATCAATAGTAGATAGAACAGTGAAAGTTTGATTCTAGCTAGTCTATCTACTATTTCTATGAGTCATATGCAAGACGTCATTTTAGAAAAGACTTTTTCACTATTCAATAAATAGATTCAAATCTATTTGAATCTAGAATCAAACTTTCTGTTGATTCTAATAGAATCAATAGAATAGCACTAGTTCGTATGTGACGTCTTGCATATGGTTCTAGAATTCTAATCTATTGATTCTAGACCAGCTAGAATCAATAGTAGATAGACCAGTGAAAGTTTGATTCTAGCTAGTCTATCTACTATTTCTATGAGTCATATGCAAGACGTCATTTTAGAAAAGACTTTTTCACTATTCAATAAATAGATTCAAATCTATTTGAATCTAGAATCAAACTTTCTGTTTGATTCTAATAGAATCAATAGAATAGCACTAGTTCGTATATGACGTCTTGCATATGGTTCTAGAATTCTAATCTATTGATTCTAGCTAGTCTATCTACTATTTCTATGAGTCATATGCAAGACGTCATTTTAGAAAAGACTTTTTCACTATTCAATAAATAGATTCAAATCTATTTGAATCTAGAATCAAACTTTCTGTTTGATTCTAATAGAATCAATAGAATAGCACTAGTTCGTATGTGACGTCTTGCATATGGTTCTAGAATTCTAATCTATTGATTCTAGACCAGCTAGAATCAATAGTAGATAGAACAGTGAAAGTTTGATTCTAGCTAGTCTATCTACTTTTTCTATGAGTCATATGCAATACGTCATTTTAGAAAAGACTTTTTCACTATTCAATAAATAGATTCAAATCTATTTGAATCTAGAATCAAACTTTCTGTTTGATTCTAATAAAATCAATAGAATAGCACTAGTTCGTATGTGACGTCTTGCATATGGTTCTAGAATCCTAATCTATTGATTCTAGCTAGTCTATCTACTATTTCTATGAGTCATATGCAAGACGTCATTTTAGAAAAGACTTTTTCCCTATTCAATAAATAGATTCAAATCTATTTGAATCTAGAATCAAACTTTCTGTTTGATTCTAATAAAATCAATAGAATAGCACTAGTTCGTATGTGACGTTTTGCATATGGTTCTAGAATTCTAATCTATTGATTCTAGCTAGTCTATCTACTATTTCTATGAGTCATATGCAAGACGTCATTTTAGAAAAGACTTTTTCCCTATTCAATAAATAGATTCAAATCTCTTTGAATCTAGAATCAAACTTTCTGTTTGATTCTAATAAAATCAATAGAATAGCACTAGTTCGTATGTGACGTCTTGCATATGGTTCTAGAATTCTAATCTATTGATTCTAGACCAGCTAGAATCAATAGTAGATAGAACAGTGAAAGTTTGATTCTAGCTAGTCTATCTACTATTTCTATGAGTCATATGCAAGACGTCATTTTAGAAAAGACTTTTTCACTATTCAATAAATAGATTCAAATCTATTTGAATCTAGATTCAAATCTATTTGAATCTAGAATCAAACTTTCTGTTTGATTCTAATAGAATCAATAGAATAGCACTAGTTCGTATGTTACGTCTTGCATATGGTTCTAGAATTCTAATCTATTGATTCTAGCTAGTCTATCTACTATTTCTATGAGTCATATGCAAGATGTCATTTTAGAAAAGACTTTTTCACTATTCAATAAATAGATTCAAATCTATTTGAATCTAGAATCAAACTTTCTGTTTGATTCTAATAGAATCAATAGAATAGCACTAGTTCGTATGTGACGTCTTGCATATGGTTCTAGAATTCTAATCTATTGATTCTAGACCAACTAGAATCAATAGTAGATAGAACAGTGAAAGTTTGATTCTAGCTAGTCTATCTACTATTTCTATGAGTCATATGCAAGACGTCATTTTAGAAAAGACTTTTTCACTATTCAATAAATAGATTCAAATCTATTTGAATCTAGAATCAAACTTTCTGTTTGATTCTAATAGAATCAATAGAATAGCACTAGTTCGTATGTGACGTCTTGCATATGATTCTAGAATTCTAATCTATTGATTCTAGCTAGTCTATCTACTATTTATATGAGTCATATGCAAGACGTCATTTTAGAAAAGACTTTTTCACTATTCAATAAATAGATTCAAATCTATTTGAATCTAGAATTAAACTTTCTGTTTGATTCTAATAGAATCCATAGAATAGCACTAGTTCGTATTTAACGTCTTGCATATGGTTCTAGAATTCTAATCTATTGATTCTAGACCAGCTAGAATCAATAGTAGATAGAACAGTGAAAGTTTGATTCTAGCTAGTCTATCTACTATTTCTATGAGTCATATGCAAGACGTCATTTTAGAAAAGACTTTTTCGCTATTCAATAAATAGATTCAAATCTATTTGAATCTAGAATCAAACTTTCTGTTTGATTCTAATAGAATCAATAGAATAGCACTAGTTCGTATGTGACGTCTTGCATATGGTTCTAGAATTATAATCTAATGATTCTAGATAGTCTATCTACTATTTCTATGAGTCATATGCAAGACATCATTTTAGAAAGGACTTTTTCACTATTCAATAAATATATTCAAATCTATTTGAATCTAGAATCAAACTTTCTGTTTGATTCTAATAGAATCAATAGAATAGCACTAGTTCGTATGTGACGTCTTGCATATGGTTCTAGAATTCTAATCTATTGATTCTAGACCAGCTAGAATCAATAGTAGATAGAACAGTGAAAGTTTGATTCTAGCTAGTCTATCTACTATTTCTATGAGTCATATGCAAGACGTCATTTTAGAAAAGACTTTTTCACTATTCAATAAATAGATTCAAATCTATTTGAATTTAGAATCAAACTTTCTGTTTGATTCTAATAGAATCAATAGAATAGCACTAGTTCGTATGTGACGTCTTGCATATGGTTCTAGAATTCTAATCTATTGATTCTAGACCAGCTAGAATCAATAGTAGATAGAACAGTGAAAGTTTGATTCTAGCTAGTCTATCTACTATTTCTATGAGTCATATGCAAGACGTCATTTTAGAAAAGACTTTTTCACTATTCAATAAATAGATTCTAATCTATTTGAATCTAGAATCAAACTTTCTGTTTGTTTCTAATAGAATCAATAGAATAGCACTAGTTCGTATGTGACGTCTTGCATATGGTTCTAGAATTCTAATCTATTGATTCTAGCTAGTCTATCTACTATTTCTATGAGTCATATGCAAGACGTCATTTTAGAAAAGACTTTTTTCACTATTCAATAAATAGATTCAAATCTATTTGAATCTAGAATTAAACTTTCTGTTTGATTCTAATAGAATCCATAGAATAGCACTAGTTCGTATTTAACGTCTTGCATATGGTTCTAGAATTCTAATCTATTGATTCTAGACCAGCTAGAATCAATAGTAGATAGAACAGTGAAAGTTTGATTCTAGCTAGTCTATCTACTATTTCTATGAGTCATATGCAAGACGTCATTTTAGAAAAGACTTTTTCACTATTCAATAAATAGATTCAAATTTATTTGAATCTAGAATCAAACTTTCTGTTTGATTCTAATAGAATCAATAGAATAGCACTAGTTCGTATGTGACGTCTTGCATATGGTTCTAGAATTCTAATCTATTGATTCTAGCTAGTCTATCTACTATTTCTATGAGTCATATGCAAGACGTCATTTTTGAACAGACTTTTTCACTATTCATTAAATAGATTCAAATCTATTTGAATCTAGAATCAAACTTTCTGTTTGATTCTACTAGAATCAATAGAATAGCACTAGTTCGTATGTGACGTCTTGCATATGGTTCTAGAATTCTAATCTATTGATTCTAGACCAACTAGAATCAATAGTAGATAGAACAGTGAAAGTTTGATTCTAGCTAGTCTATCTACTATTTCTATGAGTCATATGCAAGACGTCATTTTAGAAAAGACTTTTTCACTATTCAATAAATAGATTCAAATCTATTTGAATCTAGAATCAAAGTTTCTGTTTGATTCTAATAGAATCAATAGAATAGCACTAGTTCGTATGTGACGTCTTGCATATGGTTCTAGAATTCTAATCTATTGATTCTAGCTAGTCTATCTACTATTTCTATGAGTCATATGCAAGACGTCATTTTAGAAAAAACTTTTTCACTATTCAATAAATAGATTCAAATCTATTTGAATCTAGAATTAAACTTTCTGTTTGATTCTAATAGAATCCATAGAATAGCACTAGTTCGTATTTAACGTCTTGCATATGGTTCTAGAATTCTAATCTATTGATTCTAGACCAGCTAGAATCAATAGTAGATAGAACAGTGAAAGTTTGATTCTAGCTAGTCTATCTACTATTTCTATGAGTCATATGCAAGACGTCATTTTAGAAAAGACTTTTTCGCTATTCAATAAATAGATTCAAATCTATTGAATCTAGAATCAAACTTTCTGTTTGATTCTAATAGAATCAATAGAATAGCACTAGTTCGTATGTGACGTGTTGCATATGGTTCTAGAATTCTAATCTAATGATTCTAGATAGTCTATCTACTATTTCTATGAGTCATATGCAAGACGTCATTTTAGAAAGGACTTTTTCACTATTCAATAAATATATTCAAATCTATTTGAATCTAGAATCAAACTTTCTGTTTGATTCTAATAGAATCAATAGAATAGCACTAGTTCGTATGTGACGTCTTGCATATGGTTCTAGAATTCTAATCTATTGATTCTAGACCAGCTAGAATCAATAGTAGATAGAACAGTGAAAGTTTGATTCTAGCTAGTCTATCTACTATTTCTATGAGTCATATGCAAGACGTCATTTTAGAAAAGACTTTTTCACTATTCAATAAATAGATTCAAATCTATTTGAATTTAGAATCAAACTTTCTGTTTGATTCTAATAGAATCAATAGAATAGCACTAGTTCGTATGTGACGTCTTGCATATGGTTCTAGAATTCTAATCTATTGATTCTAGCTAGTCTATCTACTATTTCTATGAGTCATATGCAAGACGTCATTTTAGAAAAGACTTTTTCACTATTCAATAAATAGATTCAAATCTATTTGAATCTAGAATCAAACTTTCTGTTTGATTCTAATAGAATCAATAGAATAGCACTAGTTCGTATGTGACGTCCTGCATATGGTTCTAGAATTCTAATCTATTGATTCTAGACCAGCTAGAATCAATAGTAAATAGAACAGTGAAAGTTTGATTCTAGCTAGTCTATCTACTATTTCTATGAGTCATATGCAAGACGTCATTTTAGAAAAGACTTTTTCACTATTCAATAAATAGATTCTAATCTATTTGAATCTAGAATCAAACTTTCTGTTTGTTTCTAATAGAATCAATAGAATAGCACTAGTTCGTATGTGACGTCTTGCATATGGTTCTAGAATTCTAATCTATTGATTCTAGCTAGTCTATCTACTATTTCTATGAGTCATATGCAAGACGTCATTTTAGGAAAGACTTTTTCACTATTCAATAAATAGATTCAAATTTATTTGAATCTAGAATCAAACTTTCTGTTTGATTCTAATAGAATCAATAGAATAGCACTAGTTCGTATGTGACGTCTTGCATATGGTTCTAGAATTCTAATCTATTGATTCTAGCTAGTCTATCTACTATTTCTATGAGTCATATGCAAGACGTCATTTTTGAACAGACTTTTTCACTATTCATTAAATAGATTCAAATCTATTTGAATCTAGAATCAAACTTTCTGTTTGATTCTAATAGAATCAATAGAATAGCACTAGTTCGTATGTGACGTCTTGCATATGGTTCTAGAATTCTAATCTATTGATTCTAGACCAACTAGAATCAATAGTAGATAGAACAGTGAAAGTTTGATTCTAGCTAGTCTATCTACTATTTCTATGAGTCATATGCAAGACGTCATTTTAGAAAAGACTTTTTCACTATTCAATAAATAGATTCAAATCTATTTGAATCTAGAATCAAACTTTCTGTTTGATTTTAATAGAATCAATAGAATAGCACTAGTTCGTATGTGACGTCTTGCATATGGTTCTAGAATTCTAATCTATTGATTCTAGCTAGTCTATCTACTATTTCTATGAGTCATATGCAAGACGTCATTTTAGAAAAGACTTTTTCACTATTCAATAAATAGATTCAAATCTATTTGAATCTAGAATTAAACTTTCTGTTTGATTCTAATAGAATCCATAGAATAGCACTAGTTCGTATTTAACGTCTTGCATATGGTTCTAGA
>NW_027064357.1:0-26701 GCF_032884065.1 Artemia franciscana
AATTAATTCCCCCCCCCCTCCCAGATGGTCAAATTGCAAAAACGTCTATTTCTAATTTAATCTGGTCCAGTCCTGATATGCCTGCCAGATTTCATCGTCCTAACTTACCTGGAAGTGCCTAAAGTAGCAAAACCGGGACAGACAAACCAACAGACCGACAGAATTTGCGATTGCTATAGGCTTATGTCACTTAGTTAATACCAAGTGCCATAAAAAAAAAGACATATAGAATATCTTTATCATTTTCCCGACAAGAGAGTGTGAAGTACTTTAAACACAATTTCCTTCGTCGGAGAAGCCATGTGTTTCTACTCTGTTCCAAGATAGAAACAAACTCCATATTCAACCGTTTGTAAACCTTATGTATCCTCGAATGACAGGATTCTGGCTACCAAAGCAGAATAGGATTTGGATGAGAAACCAGCTTAAAATACATATAAACATAACTTGGTAAAGCTAAATTTTGACATGTAAGTTTAAAACATCTTTTTTAACATAAGAAAAGCAAAAGAAGAAAGTGGCGAAAATTTTATTATAAAATTTGGATATAAGTGTTTCAGTCCTCTGATGATTTTACTGATTTTTACCTACAGCAATCGAGAGAAAAGCGTCTGCGAGTTATTTTCAAAAAATTTAAACTAAACAAGCATCGAAATAATAATTGTTTTAGTAATATTAATTGCACACAGGACGCAGAAAGTAATATGACGGAACACAAAATAAGGATATCATCCGAAATTAAAAAAATTGGCCCCGAATATTTCCAATCCAACTAGTAAATTTGGAATAAAAAAAAACAGATATGCAACTCTCATTTAGAAAAGCATAAGAAAAGACTCCTGGTGCTTTTTTGTAATGGTTGAATTATTTTTGTTATCGCGTTTTTTCACAAGCTTTTCTTATCACAGCGTTTAATCTATGTGCACCACGTATTGAGGTAATATCTGTTTTTCGTTTTCGATAATAATCATTTTCCCCCTTCTAAGAGCATCCTTCTCGACACGAAGTGAGTCATATCCTCTCGCCAGCTTTGTGTAGCCTATAGCATCCTGTGATCTTCCTACTAATATTTTACAAAGTATCAGAGCTTTCACACGTCCAGCATAGCCTAAAGCCGTTTTAGAGAACTCTGAAAAATAATGTCCATGGCCATAAGCTGTTCGCTTAATGTAACAGCGTTGAAAATTATTCTTGAGGATTGACTCAATATTTCTTTCAATTGGAGTACCATGAAATGCAAGTATTGGCTTGGCTTCTTCTGCACGAGCTCCGTATTTTGCAGCAAATTTTTTTGAGGTTTCCAGGAACTGCGATTCTAATACTGGATTTATAACATAAGTTACTTTCACGACATCTCTATTTTTGCAAAAGCGTCTAAACTCTGCTTCGGCAAGGCGAAAGTGGTAGTCCAGTTCATTTGATGTATCAAAGGATCTACTTCGAAGAATTTCATGTTTATGAAATTTAGTTGATATCACACTTCCAGCGGGAACTCCGATTTCTGTAACTTTGTAGTTGATGACATATCTAGGATATGCTTGACGTGGGTCGCAGATGACAAATTCATCAAATAAAACTCCACCAGCACTTTTTGTATCAGCAGGAGCAAACAATGAGTCATAACCTAAGCTTCTAATAGTATAATAATTCATTGTATATTGAAGAGTGGAAACCCTTCATTTCTTTTCCAAGCAGAACGTCGCATAATATAAGTATATTCGATCTTTTTGTATAGATTTGTTGGGCACTCTTGCTAGAATCACTGGCAAAGTAAATACCACAGCCAAACCTTTGCTGTTGGCCATCATTGAAGTGTTGTTGGAAGCCATTCTTAATAATATTCCTACAAGCCTTGGCATTTGTACCGTGAAATTTTTCTCGCGAATTTGAAGGTTCAAACAAACTGGCTTGACATAAGTGAAAAGCTTCAAGTAAATTCCCATTGAAGACCTCTTAAACTGATATAACCTCTGGGTGCCATGTGTTAGTAGGTTGGATGTACTTAATTACTTTATCTTTGACATCTAAGAAAGTGGAGTCTGAAATTTTAAAACTTCCCTTTTTCTTTCTGTACTCGAGCGCTTTCCGTTTTGCCAATTCGCTGTACGTTCGCAACTGATTGATTTTCTGCAGTTGATTTTCTAAAAAGTAAGAGACTAAATAAAAAAAAACATTTAGGATCTATCTCATGTTACCGAACAATAAAATAATGTTTTTTGTATTATCCTTCTACGACACAAAAGAAATCAGTGACTACCTATTCAATCTCTGAAGTGTGTGTGTAATAAGAGGTTTTATTGGCCTGAAGAGTTTTCCGCTCGGCAAAGAATAATGAAAAAAAAATATATATTACTCTCAGAGATTTTTTCATTGTTTTTATAAAGTTTATCTCTTATTTTAATTTTTGTGGGGTGGGGGGGGGGTATTAAAACTTTTTATGTTTGGCTCTACAAAAATCATCCCCTCCCCCACGCGAAAAATCCTCCCCGGTAATTCCCTTCTTGAAAAGTTTACCCCACATGTAAAGTAAAGATCGCATTTTAAATTTAAAAGTATTTAAGAAATTTCAGTCACTTCTAAAGTATTAAAAAGTAGAAAATAAAACGCAGAATAGAGACAAAACCATTTTTTTATATTCCCAGTGCCCATCTCTTTAAAAAAGAATTATAAAATTATCCGCTTTCTTCCTAAAAAATGGCTCTGTCCGTAATCTTACTATAATAATAGTTAATGTTTGGCACTTCATTCTGATATTTAATATTTACCCTATAAAATGGAAGCGAGAAAATGAAATAAGCATATAAGGATCATGACATCGGTCATTTCAAAACATTTTCCCGTCAATCGGCAGTTTGTTAATAATTAGTTATTTCCATCAGTCTCATTTTGTCTAAATATGTCAAGAATATTAATGCATATACCTCCAGGGATGGCATTGCCCCTACAGAACCTAGGAGAAGGGCAATAAAAAACAAAATTGGAAATTATTGAAAAATATATTTTACAACTAGAAAAGAACGTTTTTTTTATGTAGGGTGTGTGATGGATTCTATTAGAAATTAAATTTTAAAAAAACAAGTTTTTTTAACTGAAAGTAAGGAGCGATATTAAAACTTAAAACGAACAGAAATTACTCCGTGTATGAAAGGGGCTGTTCCTCCCTCAACGTCCCGCCCTTTACGCTAAAGTTTTACTCTTTCTCTCAATTCTACTTTATTAAACAGTAAATAACTTTATTAAACATCCTATAGAGAATGTATGCACCTATATAAAGGAATAATAAACATTATTGATTATATTTATTGGTTCTAAGTATTCAAACGATTATTACACTTGACCTTTATTCCTTTATATAGGTGCTGTCCTTAATTCTTTTCAATAATCTTGGTTACGATTTCTTCTTCTTTTTTCAATATTATGAGAAATAAAAACTCATTTCTCAGAATAAAAACATTTTTCAGTAAAGTGAAAATTACACTCTGGTCCTTAGAAGACACAGGGACGTTAGCCCCCCTTGACTGTGAGGTTAATCATAAACTCGGGATCAGATTAACTGATATTAATCATCAGCTTATTGCTGAAAAGAATAAAGGAATCTGGTTTGATAGTTTAACATATACTGCAATTCACTGCTGAAATGTAAGTAATTTTGGATTTATTTAACTTATAAAACAGAAATCGTTTAATATGCGTTCTGTTTTCAGTAATGTACAAACTTTAGTCTGGTCTTTAGAAGGCAGAGCAGCGTTAGCTATACTCCTCGGTGTGGTAGTTTCTGATGGTTTTTAGTCTGATGTTGTTATTTATTGTAATTTCTCATCCTTTTAGGTTTCATTTATCTATGATAGTTTTACGCTTGAAAAATTTTGACTTTGTTTCTGTTCATCTTCGATTTAATGAAGCTCTTTTTTTTCTTATAAACTTAATTTGTCTAAAAAGCTTTTAAAAGTTAATTTCTGTTCATTTTTAAGTGATTTAGTCTTTGTCATTGCATAAAAAGATAAAAATTATAATTTTTCGGTTTTTCTATTTTAGAATACAGATGTTAGCTTAGGCAACTATCTATATGCTGGACAAAAGTTTTCACCAATTTGTAATAATAGTTGTTCAATAACGATTAGAATTGATTTAAGAGGTGAAAACCAGTATAATGTATAATGTATGGGGTTCTATAGAGCCAATGGAATTTAACACAAATCATGTTACAACCATGCGTACAGTAAAACACTAAGCAACTACCCTCCTCCCCATACCCTGAAAGTTCCAACTTAATTCCTTTAACCTTTCCTAGATATTCTAGATACATACTTTTGACAACCTTGAATGCACCTAGTACATAGTAGTGGTTATAGTAGCAATAGCAGGACTAGGAGCACTAGCATTACTAGAAATAGTAATAGTAGCCATAATAGTAGCAGTAATAGTAGCAGTCACAGTTGTATGCAGCCGCAGGTGGAGTTCCAATTAGTTGGATTAGAAGTCACAGTAGCACAAAGTTAAAGACATTATGTTAAGTATTCGCAGTCACACTCGAAATCAATTCCAGTCACAGTCGTTTGTATCTACAGATGCAAGTAGTTAACGCAGTCAACGAAATATGTAGTAACAATCGTAGTTCCAAGTCACCAAAAATAGAGCCAAAGTGGTTGGAGTCACAAGTGGTTAGAGTCATGATTAGTCACAGTCACAATTAGACACAAAGACAGGCAGTAACAGTTGTAAATAGTGTGGTAGCATAAGCAGTCTTGGTAGTAGCACAAATAGTAGCTATAGTAGTAGTAGTGGTAGAAGTAGCAGAAGAAATTTAGAAGCTCCAAAAGGTTCATATTTCATGCTTTCAGCCATTCCTGAGATACTACTAATACGCCCAAATTACAACCTGTATCCATGTAGGGTGTTTTGTTTTATTCAACAAACCCCCAACATTCCTAGAAAGTTTTACCTTAGTTCCCTTAGCCATTCCAGATATATTTTTAGATACGCCCTTATAACATCAATATTTAATTGCACCACCCCCTAATAATGCTAAGAAAATTTCAAGTCCCGCTAATCCATTAGCAGAATATTCGCGTGTTTGTTCAGTTTACTTTCTTGTCCATCCCCTGTTACTTTGCTTTTCGTATATATATATATATATATATATATATATGTATATATATATATATATATATATATATATATATATATATATATATATATATATATATATATATTCCACTGGTCAAAGATTTGTTTGTAGCAAAATATACTGATATTCGCTAATTAATTTTAGTATACTGGTTATTTCAGAGATTAAATTTAAGAGTGATAATGCTAATTAAGAAGAAAAAGTTCGATATATGGATTGTAAGATACCGGCTTATTTATGGAGTAATAGTTTGGGCACAGACCCTCGTTCCAAGATAATGATTAACGACGAATTTCTACATAGGATCGAGGAAAACTGTCAGAAAGATAGCGATAAAGAATTTTTGGGAAAATTAGCTAATCAATATAACTCGGCTATTGGTACAGAAGACGCCGCTTTTAGAAATAAAAATGAGGACAATTGGAAAATTAAACAAACCTATGAGGGTGTCCTGGAAAGAGTTGAATATAATTGTAAGAAAATAATTATAAATTTGAGTCTGCTACGAAAGAATAAGTGGGTTAGAGCATCAAAGAGTAAGGCTGTAGAACCTATTCAACATCTAAAGAATGAATTAGATCCGAATTAAGAACACACTCAGGAGGAAGATATCGCTTCCGCAGCGCTTAGGAGGGCGCTGATACCCTCAAATACGCTTGTCCTGTTTGACATCCTGGCATCTCAAATGAATTGTTGGTCAGAATAGAGTCAGTTAAAAAAAGGTGCCTAAGAATTACCTTCAATGAAGGTAAAGTGCCTTACATTTCTCTTCTTTGGAGAGCAAATCTAGTCACCCTTAAATACAGGAGAGCACAAATTTCCTTGCATTTGCCCACAATGCCCTGCATAACCCTCGTACTACTTCTCTTTTCCCTAGTGATCATTAACCCCCCCCCCGTACTCGCCCCCAGGTTTTTTTCAAGATTAATCCCCCTTCTTGTCCGAATAAGAGTTTCCACTGAAAGATATAGAGGAACGTTCATCCCTCACATAGTTGAAATTTTAAATCAATACCCCTCCCCCTTTATTTTTTTTACCTAGTCTTCGGCACAATCCTTTGATTAGTTGTAAATATTTAATTTTAACAACTAATTTGAGTTGATTTAAGTGTTTGTTTTTGTCATTTTACAGTATTTGACTTAGAATGCAAATTCGGCAATGTTTTTCTTCTAGTCTGTGATTTTGTTTGATCCTCCACACTTTCTGTTTTTGTTTTTGCCATTAATCGCATAAAGTTCATTTTGTTTCTTGTACTTGGACCTTTTTTCTTTTTCATTTGCATTAAAAATTTTTGACCATTTTATGCTTGATTGGTGTTTCTTCTACTTTTGTTCTGCTGTATTAGTTGTTCCTTTGTTTTGCTTATTCTTTTTAGACATATGAAGCGAATTCGGCTCCATTAGAGCTTGTGATAGCCTTTTGAAAATAAATATTATTATTGTCTTAAAAGAGAAATAAACCTACGAAGAGGTACATAGTTATATTAACATAAAGCAGCTGGAAGTTATTGGCAGGAATCTTTTACTAAATAAATAAAACTCTAGAGTGGGAAATGTATACAATGCCTTACCTTGCATAAAAAAATAGAAGAAAAAACTGAGGAGGAAAGACAAGAACAAGGGAAGGCAATGGGAGACCACGGAATCAAACGGGGAAAAAAAATTCCCCTGGACTTGGATTACGATAATATACACATCCTAGATAAAAGTGTGAGCAAAATGAATGACTTTTTAGAGGTTTCGCGAGTTCAGGGTGCAAGAATAGGTTTGAAAACTAATGTTAAGAAGACTACGTCACTAAGGCTAGGAATAAGTCAAGATGAAAAGGTGACGTTGGGTGACGAAGAGATTGATCAGGTGGGCAGCTTCACTTAGCTTGGCAGCATTATTAGTAAAGACAGAGGGAGCAGTGAAGATGTTAAAAGTAGACTAGCCAAGGCTCAGGGTGTTTTTTCATAGTTAAAAAAAAGTTTGGAATAATATGAAGATAAGTTTGCTAACCAGGATTATGCTATTGGAAGGTATAGTGATGACAGTGGTCAAATATGGCTCTGAAGCCTGGGTGATCCAAAAAGTGGATAAGGATTTACTAGATGTTTTCAAGAGAAATTGCCAACGGACTATTCTGGTTACCCGGCTGATAAACCGTCTTTCGAACATTAGATTGTACGAAAAAGGTACAATCCCGCTTCCTAGGGCTATAATGAAAGAAAGGCTGAGATGGCTAGGGCACGTTCTGCGGATGAAGGATGACAGGTTGCCAAAGATTGTCCTTTTCGGACAACATTCTAGTACTAAATCGATAGCAAGTAGTCCTCGTCTGGAGTTGGAGGATGTCATAAAGAAAGATTTGAAGTAAATGGGAACTTCCGTAGAGAGTGTAAAGAGGGAGGCTTTGAATAGATTGGAATAGAGGAGGAGCGTGAGTAGCTGTTTTGGCCTCATGCGGTTTTGTGCTGCAGTGAGTTGTTAGTCGTAGTAGTAGTAGCAATATTAAATAACCCGTTGCTTAATGAAAATTGAACCCCTTAAATTGTAAATTTTCTTCGTATTATTTTTCTCTCTTTTAAGTCTCTTCATTTTTACCTTCATTTTTCCCATTGAACAAGTAGGAATTGAATCCAAACATTCTATTTCTCTTATTGCGCTTATATCTATCGGAATTTACGAAGAAAAGCGCGTACGATAAATTTGTTTTCAGTTTTCTCTGGACACTTAGTGCTTCATCTTGGTCCGTAATTGTCGGCGCTGCATATTGGTTGTATGTGTTGTGAAGTTTGTATTTTGTTTTTAAAGTTCCGAAAAATCGATTTCACGCGTGTTATTTCAATATTAGGCGGTATGGCCATTTATGCATCACATTTTACCGGATTATGAACATTTTGAACTGGAATATCATGTTTTTCATTTTTTAGACAAGGTCGCTTAACTTCTTATTTTGTTTTATTGGGCGGTTCACCTACCCTCTTAATCACAGAGGTTGTATGTTTTTTCCGTTTAGGATTTAATGTTTGATCCTTCTCATGTTCTCGCAGTCGATCATTAGAAGAATTATTCTGATCAATTGATGGCCTAAAAATTACTTTTGATTAAATATCGCTCTCTGGAATTACCTAGTAAGGTTTTGTTAGATCTTTTATTGTTTTTCTAAATTCTTGGCAATCTCCTTCTTCATCTGTTTCTACCATTAACTCCCAATTTTCAAACTTTCATCAAATGTTCTCCAAACTTTCACTTGGTCGACACTTTCACTAAAGTGACGACAAAATTTTCACTTTCACGTCATTAATTGAGAAGTGCCTTAGTTGTCAAACGCCTCCCAATTGATTTCCTTAAGAATAAGTCCATCAAAACGATCCATACAAAAGGGGATAGAACACAACCCTGCTTAACTCCTGATTTAACACAAAACCAGCAGCTAACCTCATTTCCTACCTTAACCGCAGCAGCGTTTTTCTCGTACATAGCACTAATCACTTTAATGTATTTGTCTGGTATACCATACAAGGAAAAGACCTTTGATAAAGCTCTTCCATCAACAGAATCCAACACTTACTCATAATTTATAAAACTCCAGTTGCTCTCCACCACTTTAACTCTTAAAAGAAAACTAGAGCTTCCAATTTTCCGCCAAATTAGATTAATATCAAGAAAATATTACGTTTTCAGAGGGCGGGGGGGGGGTAGCTGCCTTCCGATCACTTTGGCTCTCAAAAATGGCACTAGAACTTCTTATTTCCGATCCAATGAGCCCCTTTCGAAGTTTATACGACTACCCTTTCTATAAAACCTTAAATGCCCCCGGGCAAAATTTACAACCCTTGCCTCCAGGCTCTGGTGGTTTGTATCAACACCCAAGGCGCTGTTATATGATCGATGAGCTGTTTTGAATAAAAAGGTTATCTCAAAATTTGTATTGGGTGCATTTTGGGAGAACACGACGTGTTGGCGGAGGGGGTATCTGATTACTGTTAACTTTGACTCTTAAAATAGGCACTAGAGCTTATAATTTCCGATCCACTGAGCTCCCTCCAAAGTATTATACGATTAACTTTTCTATAAGAACCTTATACACCCTCTGGTCATATTTTACAACCCTACCCTGGGGACTGTAGGGGGTTGTCATTCTCAAAGATATAATTTCAGGACCCTTCAATTATGCTGAACAAAATTACTTTCTCAAAATTTTAGTTGGATGTATTTGGGGGAATGATGGACGTGGGGAGGGGTGTTATGGTTGCTCTGAAATTACTTTTGACTTTTAAAAGGGCAGTTCACAACTTCAAATCAAATAATCCCTATCTGAAGTTAGTACGACCATCCATTCCATAAAAGCCTTGTATCCAACCAGGGAATTACTTACAACCCCAGGGACGGATCCAGGGGGCATTTCGCATTCCATTCTTCTTCTTTTCTTTTTTACTCCTTATAAATGTATACTAGTCAATTTGATCAATTATTTATAGGTGGTTTACCCAATTAGGAACAAAAAGCAAAGCTTTCCTATGAATGTAAAGAGCAAAGTTGAAACTTAAACTGAACAAAAATTATTTTTCTTCAGCCAGTTCAGTATATATCTGCAAAATTGGCATAAAAAATTTTGATTGCTGCAGAAAATTTACTACGATCATGGAACTTTCCCCGATTTCATGAAAATAGAAACGCCTGTTGAAGATAAAACTGGTATCTTCAACCAACACGTTTCATAATCATGGTAATACAGTTATAGCGATTTTTCTATTCACAATGACATATTGAAAATTACCCTTGTAGCTAAAAGTTCAAAATGGATAATAACAAAAATCTGGACACGAACATAGAATGGATAAGAAACGAAAACTGATGGCCGAATGCGCAAGGGGATCGAAGGATATTTCCTGATATATCGGTAAAATATCCGAAAATACCCGGAAATCGGAAGGTAGGTTTTGACTAATAATAAACCCCCCTCATCCCTCAAAAATCATTAATTTTAGTTTTGTGACAAATTAAATAGCAAATGGCCGAACAGGGCTTTTGTGTGAATAAATCTATCTATCTATTTATTTTAACTATATAGATAATTTGGTTGAGATTAGAGGAATGAAAGAATTAAAAGCAATTTAGGCCTGGGACAGATACATGAGGTTTGGAGGGGGCAACCCTCCTCCAAAGACACTTCTGGCACACTTATTCCTTTTTTTTCTTTTCTTTTTTTAGTCTTTTTTTAAAATAAACTTTTATATTTGGTGCCCACCTCGAGTCAAATTGGCGCCCTTGGTTCAGCAGCTTCCTTACCCAAGATTTTGCTCTTGATCTGTTAGAGATTCAGACATGAAACTGCTCGCACCATCCGTTTACGAACCATTTCTCATAAAATTTTAAGATAAACCTCGTTTTCATGAAAAATTTATCATATTATTTAATTTTCTTGCTAGATCTTCATCTTCAGAATGTGTTTTCTTTTTTTCTTTTTATGGTAGATTTGTTTTATTCTCTTTCCTGTGACCCTGTCGATTTAGGGGATGGTGTCTGGGCTTCAATGATGGGGATATGACAAGGCAACTTACAAGATTAATTAATGTTAAGGATCCTTACCCAAGATATTTTTGGCCCCCTTATTTTGTTCTTTCTTATTTTTTAATCTTTTTTTTAAATAAAACTTTTAATTTGGTGCCCACCTCGAGTCACATTGGCGTCCTTGGTCCAGTGTTCCCCTTACCCAAGATTTTGCTCTTAATCTGCGAGATATTCAGACATGAAACTGCTTGCACGATCAATTTACGAATCATTTCGTCATAAAATTACAAGAAAAATCTCGTTTTCAGGAAAAATTATTCATATTATTAAAATTACTTGCTAGATCTTCATCTTCAGATTGTGTTTTCTTTTTTTCTTTTTTTGGTAGAATTTTTTATTCTCTTTCTTAAGAGCCCATCGATTTAGGGTACGGTTTCTGGGAGTCATTGATAGGGGTATGATAAAGATGGGTCACGGGAGGGAGACACATTATAAAAGGGGTTTGGAAAATGATTTGGACATTTGATTTTGCCGAGTGGGATTTGGGAGAGCTAATTCACATGCACTATCTTATTCAGTTGCCTGTCATTAGTAAGATGCAGGGTAGAATACTATCTTGTTAGGACAAAGTTATAGTGGAATGTCGTCTATGTTATCCGAACATAATGTTGAAGTTAGAAACTGCCCAGATTGATAAGGTCATTGCAGGCTGGTTTATTCACAAGCATCAGTTTTCTCAAGCTCTATCGTCCCTGCAAGACAACTTGGAAGACTATTGAATTGTTTTTTTTTATTGCCCTTATCTCCCTCCCTTTCGTCATTGACCACCCCGATATTAACCACATATTTTGTTTATTATTACCCGAAAATTATGGGGGGAAAATAGATAATGACCATATCAGAAGGCACTGTAAGTATGAGTGCCAATAAGAACCTCAGCAATATATCGAGAACGGCAGGGAGATTTAATTTGAAACTTTCTCAGCTACTAGTACTCTTAGTAGAAGTCTACTTTTACTCTTACTATTTAGATAAATAAAAGAGTGTAAGTGTCTCCTGGTTGTCAAAAATTGTTTGGCAGTTATAATAAATTTTATTTTCACAAAAGGCTGTCTCATAATCTCAATCAGACACATTTAGTAAAACGAGGGGTAGTTGGGGGGAGGCTAGGTAACCTGCATGACCTCTGACTCTGAAAAGGAAACTAGAGCTGCCAATACTCAACCAAATGGGTGACCTTAAAGTCTATACAACCATCCCTTCCATATAAACTTTAAATGTTCCCGGGGCAAGCCTTACAGGCTTTACCCCCAGGCTCTGTTGGTTTGTATCAACCCCAAAGGCCTTGTTATATGATCTTTGGGATATTTTGAATAAAATAGCTATCTCGAAATTTCTATTGGATGCATTTTGGGAAAACACGACGTGTGGGGAGGGAGAGGTAGCTGACCTCTGATCAAACGGCACTAGAACTTGTGATTACCAATCAAATTATTACCGCTACTACCACCCATTGTATAAAAACCTTATACGTCTCCAGGGCAACAAACCCTGTCCCTGAGGGCTCTAGGGGTGGAAATTGTGAAGACACAATTTCCGGACCCTTTAACAATGCTGAAAGGAATCAACAATGCTCAAAAATTTTGATTGGATGTGCTGGGGAAATGATGGACGTGGGGAGGGGCGTTACGATTACTCTCAAATCACTTTTGCCCCAAGACTATGAGAGTTTTGTGTAAACCCTGGAAACATTCTTATATGTTCTTTGGACTATTTTGAACAAAATGGTTATTTCAGAATTTCAATGAGAGACGTTTAGTGAAAAGAAAGTTAGTCGGGGGAGGAAAGAGAGTAGCTGCCCACTATCACTTTTGACTCTCACGAGGGAAATAGAACTTCCAATGATTATTCAAATGAGCCTCCCCTAAAGTTTATATAACCACCCCTTGTATCTGAACTTTAAATACCCCCAGGGCATAACTTATAACCCATGCCCCCAGGCTCTTGGGGTTGGTTTCAACCCCAAAAGCCTTGTTATTTAATCTTTGGACTATTTTTATTTAATGACTATCTAAAAATTTCTATAGGATTAATGTAATTGCCCTGAGGGCTAGGGGGGGGGGAATTTCATCCCCAAATACATAATATCTGGATCTTTCTGTTACACAGAACAAAATAGCTATCTCAAAATTTGATTGGACGTGTTTAGGGAAATGAGGGGTGTGGGGGTGGCTGGTTGCCCTCCAATCACTTTCGACTATTAAAAAGGCACTAGACCATTCAATTTTCAGTCAAATGAGCCCCTTTCGGAGTGCCTACAACAATTCCTTTCACGCGAAGTGCCCTGGTCAAAACAAACCAAAAAATAAATAAATAATAACACATTGTGCCAACATCCCCTTGTTTCTTGTAGACAGATAAATTAGTTAGACAATAGCTAAACAGTTAAATGATGACTCATCCTTGTTAAAAATGTATTTGTGCAAACCAGTTTATCTGATATTTGATTAGGGGTAAAAGGGGTATTAGCTCAAACATTGGATATTACGCTTGGGACCCTGTGAGCGTTTTGATTAGCTGGTTCTTGCAGGGGGTAAAAGGGGTATTAGCTCATACATTGGAGGTTACGCTTAACACCCTGTGAGCGTTTTGATTAGCTGGTTCTTGCAGCTCAAACTCCTGATTACTTTTATTTTGTCTTGTGACAAGAAGTTATTTTTCGGTACTTGTTATGAGTTTTATGTGAATATACAACGACGAAAACCACGCTGCCTTTCCATCATAAACACCAAAAAAAAGAAGAATGACAAGTTTTTCAAAGCAGTCTCAGCATCCTTACCTCAGCGAAGTTCAACCAGGACTGATAAAAAAATTATTATGAAACGAGGCAATTCATTGATGAACAGTTTTTCAAAACAGTCCCAGCATCCTTACCTCAGCGAAGTTCATTTTGAAAAACTGTTCATTTTAGTTTTATTGATTTTATCCTCTTATAAGTTGTTTTTTCTTATTTGTATTGCAGAGGACATCCCTTGGACATAGGGCCGAAATATTCATTCTAATTTGTTTCCCACTGTCTAAAAAAATCCCTATTGTTCTTCTTGCTTTTTGGTGTTTCCTGATGGGAAAGAAGACTTTCCAGATTGTTGAGCTCAAAACCCATGGCACTTTGAGCAATTAACGTGGCACTTTCGTACTGAGGAAGAACTAGGCTTATCAGAACCCTACCAGTTGTTGGAAATCAGCAAGGGCAAGACACGTAGAAATCCGTAGCACGTTAGAGTTGATTATGACTGCTTGACCACATTGCTATACTCTATGTGCACTGACAGATTACTCTGGTTTCATTAGAGATCTCCAAATAGCGAATGTGGAGAAACAGACTTCCTCGCCAATACTGGTAGTAGCAAGAGGCTTTCCTTGCCAATCCAGGTGGCAAAGAGGCATCTCCCCCCCAATACTTACCTATTATCGTGTTTTAACACTGAGCGCTGTCTAAAGTTGATAGAAACAAATATACTACCTTATAAACTTAAATTCTTGCATAAGCTCATCACAGCGTTTTGGCAACTAATACAAACAAATTGGCCAACGATTCCTCAACACCACATCCTGTTTAAACATCCTGCTATGGCCACCTAGCAGAACTTCTAAAACAAGCATTTAACAACCCCATCCCGGCCAACTCTGATTACTTGATTCTTGAGAAGGTATGGGGAATGTCACCCCTACTCATGTTAACCAGTTTTGGCCTTCGTTTCTTATTAATGGTGATTTGTGGTAGTTATAAGCTTTGAAGATTATCTTACTTTATTTCCGCTCATTTTTGGTTCTGTGGAGCTCTTTACTTTACTTTGAAAAACTTAATTTTAGGAAAAAGATGTTAAATTAATTCCAATAGAAGTTTATATATCAAGAATAGGCAATTTGCATAGCTTACAGACCTTGCCAGTATGGGGTTATTTTGACCCCAGAGTTATAGTTATTCCATCTTTGGACTACTGAGTAAAATCGGTTATATGAAAATTGTTATCAGATGCATTTAGGCCAAAAAAGGCGATGGAAGGGGGTCAGTTACCTTTTGGCCAATTTTGACTCTTGAAAAGCACACTAAAACTTTCAATTTCTAATTGAATGGCCCCCTTCCAAACTTTGCACAACCACTCCTTCCATATGAAATAATCTTGGGAAAAAGCAATAAACGAGAATACCTTAAAAACATTGTGGCTCTTTACTATAGGCAACACCAGCAGAAAAATAATAAATTTACAAAAAACAGTTATTTTGTCATTGTATTCAATGATAACCATCAGCAGAACACAAAAATAAATAACAGGGGTTTAAATCCCAAACAACAATCTTTTCTTGACCAGAGTAGGTGTAACGCCAAAAAACAAAAAGATAGTCTCATATACAGAGCAACAAATAATTAATTCATGCTGAACTTTATAAACGTAATTGTTTTTTTTAGTAATAAATAAAGAGCATAACTTTTGTACTTGTATTCTCGTATTGGATTTTCCTTTGCTTGCATCCTGATATCTATCATATCGCAATCCAACTACAATAGACTTTGTTTTAACCAACACAACAAAATATGCCATGGAAACAAAAAGGTAAAACTAAAAGAACAGAAAAAAAAACATTGACCATAAATTGGTTATTTTTTAGTTTTGTTTATGTGGCCTTGCTGTCACATATTGTTTCTCACAGAAACTTTTGCAGTGTTCTTTAAGGCTTGAAAAACTTGATTTATACAATTATGGTTTGAGAAGCATAAAATTCAGCATCACAATGTTATGCAGTGTTAAACCACTATTCTGTTGTCAAGCAACCAAAAATTTGGTTACTATCTCCTATTGTAACATATAGGCCAGCACTCCACCCCCCCCCTTTATAAAATTCATACCCCATTGGAAATTCTTAAATTCAGGACTAAATTTCGTATTCATACCCCTTTAGTAAATTTCAAATTAGAAAAAGATTTAAAGTTAATTCTTATTGAATCTGGAATCTAGCAGTTATTCAATACTTTATTTGCTACGTGCCTTTAAACACAAGTCAAACAAAGAGTAGAAATGTTTCTTTTTTCAACCAATCAAAATCAAGTCTATTAATGATTGATGTGAACCTTTGAACTCAAAGAGAAAATAATTCCTTTTTTGTCTCTTGGGAGTGGAAACTGGTTGTTTCAAGATTGGGAATACCAGTCATATTGCGACATCTGCAGGACAGGTCAACTGCACAGGTCGTCCCCCAAGTTCTTGTTTAGAAATCAAGTCTTGGACATCTATTAGCTCGACACAGGCAGTTGGTAATTCAGTCTTATGATAGTCAAGTTCCAGAGTTCATGTGTACCCTTTCATGCTATAAATTATTGGAGTTGTTTTACTCAAAGTTGTATGCTGTAAGTAAATAAAATCTATTGTCTTTAATCATCTTTTGTCTATGTACTACGGCATCAGGTACAGTTCCTCTAGTCTTCAGGAACGGTCCCAAGGGAATATATACTATTTAGGAGACCTCAAATATCACTGAGATGATTCTGTCTCCCAAGTTACTGGGGTTTATCTACAGAGCCTTTTTATTCTGTTAGCAATTTAGCTCCCATATCTTATGTCAACACTAAACTACCAAGACTTAGAAAAGTCCCAAGTACCTCATAGCACAACTCCCCTGTAAGAAAAACTCACAACAACTTCCCTCTTAAATTAAATTAAATTATATTATTGGGGGTTAATTAACCCCCCCCCATAAAATTGGGCGCGGTCGGTAGGATCCGCCAATGTTAAGATGTCTTAAAACATGGGATAATATTCAAACACGAAAGTTCACTTCTAACTAGGAACAACGCTTGGAAAATATTTATGAGGCTAGACCCTAAACCATTTGAAATATTGTTCCAACAAGTTATAAGACTGGAGAAAAATATATATGACCTGAAAGAATCAATTTTTCAATTCTTAAAATCAGACAAGGGACTACAGGCAAGCAAAAGCAACCATAAAGAAAAGAAAGATATACCATCCCCTACCTATCCCAAAATCAAAATAAAGAAAATAGTTGATGGTTTTGGTGCAAAAATGGCCGAAATTGATAAAGCTATAGGATTCAAAAAAGCCATTGAAAACAGAAAAAAGAGATCAATTAATGAAAACCAAAACCCAGATACCAATAAAGAGACCCAAAACATAATTAAACCAATTAAGACACAACTTAGACAAAGAAAATTTTATAATGGACAATATGCATTATTAAACGAATTGCCCACAGTGTGGAATTTCTTCAAAGAACTATGGAATAAACCAAAACCAGCTAACACAGCTGAGAAGCAACCCGTACAAGAAGAAATAAATTTCTCTGAAATAAGGCCAACAGAAGTTAAAACAAAAGATGTAACAGACATTCCCCTAAACACACAAGTAACCGCTCCTACTGAAACCCAAACAACCAAAATTGAATCTGGCCTTGCTGCACGAACAAATAAAATACCACAATTAATAAAGGGGATAGAAAATATACAAATATCATCAAATTCTACCAACGGTACTACAAAACCAAAATATATATTCAAATGTCAATACTTCTGTAGAATCATAAACGTTACAACGGAAGCAACCAAAATCAATACGATCTCCCGTATTCCACATCTTGCCACCGAAACCGAAATAACCACTGTAAACAAATTAATGGAAACCTCAAAAAGTACCTCAAGGAAATATGAAACGACTACCTTCTGGAAATACAATACTCAAAACGAGGAAACTACATCCAAAACTGAATTTGCACCAACAACAATCGAAAAAGAATATACCCCAACGATCGAAGAAGAAGAAACATTCCCCACGTCAAACCCCACGACTACTGAACCACAACCGATAGAGTTAGATACCTCAATGTCAGAAATTACTACAGAAACTATCCCTAGTGTACTAATGCCAAATAGCAACGATGAAATTTTAATATCAGTAAGGCAACCATACCGATTCACTAACTGGATATGGACTTCTACGATGAAGGGAAGAATACAAGTTAGATGGCAAATCCCTTTTGTCGACACCGACTATGGTAGAACACAATGTATGGATGGAGACAAAAATGCCAAGATGAAAATCACTGGAGAGAATGTTTGACAATAGATGGTAAAAAAAAACTTGCGCACGACTGGCCATGGCCGACGAACCAGCAAAGAATGAATTAGAACCCCTCCCAGAATTAACCATGGAAAATGCTCATAAAATATCAACTCATCATGCATTCCTCATATTATATAGACAAAGGCTGGAACCGTTATTTGAACTATTCAATACAGAAATACAAAAACTTAAACAAAGCACAACACGTATATTTGAAGTATTTTTCCGAAGGAGTAAATATAAAAGATCGACAAGTTTAATCCCAATAGTAGGAGAACTTGCTTGTCGTATATTCAGTTTGTCCACCGAAGAAGATTTAAATATATTAAGAGATAATGTTAAAAGGCTCAACACAGCCATGAATACAACACTACATGTACAAAAAATACAAGCAAGTATCGCCAACTATCAAAAAGACAAAATTGAGGCCATATCCAAAAAAATCTCAAGAATTGTCAACACAATGAACTATTTAAAAAATGAAGTAGATCATTGTTATAATGTCTTTGTTGAACTTAGCTACTGATGTCAGTAAATTTAAATTCGCATTATTTGAATTAACAGGAGAATCCCTTTCTTACGACTTAGTAGATCCCTCGGACCTAAAGAACATTCTAAACGAGATAAAAACTCACTTAACATTTGGTCTCCACCTACCAGTAGAACCAGAAGTAGCTAACTTATTCTTATATTATACCAAACTTAAGGTGCATATCACCGAAATTAATGAACAACTCTTTGCAGTAGTCACAATTCCATTAATTAATCAACAATCTATATATGACCTGTACAAAATATCTACTTTCCCCATTAACATAAAAGAGACAAACTCCTTCATGAGCATCATCCCGGAAGCGGAATATATGTTAATAGATCAAGACAGGAGAAAATACGCACTAGCAAATACCAAAGAATTAAAGGAATGCGTGTCATTTAAAAATTTGCTCTGCCAACTAAAATTACCTATATATAACGTGAAAATAGGATTATCCATGCTAGATCTGTTCCTAAAGGAATCACAGCAACAAAATATTCCCGACTCTTGTGAAGCCCTAATAGGAAGTATCAAATGAGAACCTTTCATTAATTTACGGAACGATTTATGGTTATTTACAGAACCTAAGAAGACGATAGGAACCCTATCCTGCTAAAACAATACAGAAAAAATTGATCCCAGTTATCGAACCGAAATATTCACAACTATATCACGAACCGAAATATTCACCTCTAATCCCAACCAGCACTAACGTCATGAGCCCAAAAATAATAAACTTTCAAGGAATAAACTTGTCGTTCACAATTCCGAATATAAACAATAAGGAATCTAAGACATCCATATGGCCAAAAATAGAAAAGATTAAAGGTACAATGCAATTAACAAAAATAAAAGAAGCATTAGATTTGCAAATACCCTTAATCACTGACGAAGACCAAAGGTTGAAATACGTGGAGAGTCAATACGGATTATTCTCACCAAATTCATGGTATAATATCATAATCACTATATTCATGGTATTTCTTATTTCACTAACAAAAAGAGCTCTACTAACAATTAACTATGGAAAACTCTTGAAGCGAAAAAAGATAAATAATGATATAATTGAGGCACAAGAGATGCATCAATTAGACCCTACTGCTCCTGATGATATTTAAGCCATTTTAACAGGGAGGAAGTAAGGATACAGGAAAGTTGAGAGGTCTTTTCCCGTACGTTAACATCCTTTCCCTACTGTAGAAGATATTGTTGGTGTATAACAGCTAAGAGGCTATCATGCAATATACTGTATTTTTTTTTTAGCATATACATCAAAATGCTCTTGGCAAAGAATATTATGTAAATATAGACCTCCAACAAGCAAGAAAAAGTCGTTCCTTTCTTTTCTTATGTGCAAGAGATTTAAGAGGTCGTCTCTTGTGATTTAACTACTCTATTTCCAAACTAAAAATATTCCAAGGTATGGTGTTTGAAAGGCTATGATGCAAAATTGAATTACTTTTCGACAAATGGTGCATTGGAAGTTCAGAAAACTGGATAAAATTATGATCCAGAGTAAAATAAGGCCTCTATGTAATCCTATATTTAACCACCCCCATTTGTTCGGTGTTTTCATATTTACATGTGACCATAATGATATAATATTAGTGTAGTAAACATAAGAATATTCTTAATTACTATATAACCTCATATACCTCACGTTACTTCGAATGTACCTAAAAAAAAATATTATACATTCAATTTCCCTTTGAATTTTTAAATAATTTACTGTTATGCAATTTTATGTTATTATTATGCAATTTTATGTTATAATAATGCTTCATAGTATCGTATCGTTAGTATCATTTTATGTGTTGACAACATGATTCTGCTTGAAAATTTTTTATTACAGAATTTGGCATACTCTTGACATTGGCCGACGATACGTCATGGTCAAAAACTGGAAAACACCTATCATGATTTACCAACCGCCGAAGAATGCCCGAAAAACACGTCTGATTCAACCAGACAGCTATGACCCAAGTGAAACCTCAAATAGCACCATCTATCCTACTACAATCATTTTCATCTTTTTGACTGAGCACCGTAGACTAGAGAAGACGTAACATCCAGCCAGTGGGTACAACCACAACATACCCACGAAGACACAATAGATGATGACCTAATTCAATATGTAAACCCAATATCAGCAACGTCACAGACCTAGATGAAGATTTAGAACACAACATCCTAAATCCTAATTTTATAAACTTAGGAATCAACTACAAAGTAAGGTCTTAAATACTACCTCAGTCGATTGAATTAAAGACATTGAAAATAACGCTTAAAATGCAGAAGAGAGCGGGAACGGGACGGAAGAACCGTAGCACCGGCTGTACTTTTGTACTTAAACTGCTGGGGATAGGTGTTCCGGGTCCCACGCTTCCCATTTTTGTAAATTTAAAAACAAGACAGACTTTACAATTGCTAAATTTTTAAGCAACAAAAACACTTAAAGGTGATAGATTAGAAAATGACATTATATTAGTTCAATCAGTAAATAGGGCAAGGACACGAAAATTGTGATTGGTGTGAAAATAATATACCAAAATAATAAGTGATGAACAACTAAAGTGCCAAATAGTGAATTAATAGTTTAAATTAAATAAAAGTACCAGTGATGATTTCTTATATAACGTTGTATATTCTTACACTTTATTGTTAGAATACCTGGGATCAATTGAAAATTAAATATAATAGATAAAATTGTTTATAATTCAAATTAAAACAAACAATTGGAACCAGGCATTCATGTGTAAACACAGTTAATGTCAAGTGCTGTCGTTATGTAATTTTTTTTTAAAGTGTTAGGTGCAGGATATATACAAGGTGTAGGAAAATATTTCTATAAATTTTGAATAATCATTATAAGGTTATAGAATTAGAATAAAAATTTTTAATAGACAATTCGAATTAAAAATGCAATGTTTAAAGATAGGGATTAATCTAATTGAAGAGGGCATCAATTTACAACGGGAAAGGGGATATGTAACATATAGGCCAGCACCCCCCCCCCTTTATAAAATTCATACCCCCTTGGAAACTCTTAAATTCAGGACTAAATTTCTCAGTCATACCCCTTTAGTAAATTTCAAATTAGAAAAAAATTTAAAGTTAATTCTTATTGAATCTGGAATCTAGCAGTTATTCATTACTTTATGGGCTACGTACCTTTAAAAACAAGTTATACAAAAAGTAGAAATGTTTCTTTTTTCAACCAATCAAAATCAAGTCTATTAATGATTCATATGAACCTTTGAACTCAAAGAGAAAATAATTCCTTTTTTGTCTCTTGGGAGTGGAAACTGGTTGTTTCATGATTGGGAATACCAGTCGTATTGCAACATCTGCAGGAGAGGTCAACTGTACAGGTTGTCCCCCAAGTTCTTGTTTAGAAATCAAGTCTTGGACATATATTAGCTCGACACAGGCAGTTGGTAATTCAGTCTTATGATAGTCAAGTTCCAGTGTTCATGTGTACCCTTTCATGCTATAAATTATTGGAGTTGTTTTACTCAAAGTTGTATGCTGCAAGTAAATAAAACCTATTGTCTTCAATCATCTTTTGTCTATGTACTACGGCATCAGGTACAGTTCCTCTAGTCTTCAGGTACGATCCCAAGGGAATCTATACTATTTAGGAGACCTCGAATATCACTGAGATGATTCTGTCTCCCAAGTTACCGGGGATTATCTACGGAGCCTTTTTATCCTGTTAGCAATTTAGCTCCCATATCTCATATCAACATTAAACTACCAAGGCTTAGAAAAGTCCCAAGTACCTCATAGCACAACTCCCCTGTAAGAAAAACTCACAACAACTTCCCTCTTAAATTATATTTCACCAATTCCCCCCCTCCCCCCGTAGCACTATAACTGACTATAAAATCCTTTAAAGCTCTTTTTTTAAGAAGAAATAATTTCCATTCAGACTTGTCAAATCCTGGAGTAAATATTTTCTTTTGCACCACTCTCAACATTTGACTTTTACCTAAAAACAAAAAGACTAACCCACACAAATAAGCCAACTTGATGCTTGCCAAGGTTCTATTCTGGCATTACATTAGAGAGGTTACAAAGCGATTAGATCAAAAGCAAATATAAAAATCAAAGAAATAAGGTGCATTTGATAATGGTGAAATGTGACTTTTTATTGTTATTGAAGTAGGTCCTATTCATCACTTTTCTCAAATTAAACAGCTTTATGATTGAGCAATGCTTGACTTTACTAGTAAAATTAAATAAAAAAACTAATTTTTTTAGCTGAAAGTAAGGAGCGACATTAAAACTTAAAACGAACAGAAATTACTCCGTATATAAAATGTGTTGTCCCCTCCGCAATCCCTCACTAATTACGCTAAAGCTTTTAATTGTTTTAAAAAGTAGAATTGTGGCAAAGAGTCAAACTTTAGCGTAAAGAGCGAGGGATTGTGGAGGGGACAACCCATTTTATATACGGAGTAATTTCTGTTCGTTTTAAGTTTTAATGTCGCTCCTTACTTTCAGCTAAAAAAATTAGTTTTTTTTATTTAATTTCTGAACGTTTTTGAATTAATGCATGTTTGGTTTTGGCTCTCCGCACACAAATTATTAAAATGAAATTCGTATATTAATTTTTTTTTGGCTAAATGGCTTTCTCTTAGTTTTGATCAGATGATTTTGAGAAATAAAGGGTGGAGAAGGAGGCCTAGTTGCCCTCCAATTTTTCGGTTGCTTAAAAAGGCAACTAGAACTTTTAAATAACGAACGTTTTTATTAGTAAAAAATATACGTAACTTATAAATTAGCAACTTACGTAACAAACTTTCATAATCTTATGTTTTTATTATCTATACAAGGGGGTTTGTATCTTCGTTAATACCTCGCTCTTTACACTAAATCTTAAGTTTTGTCCCGATTCTTTAAGAATGACCCCTGAATCAGGAAGGCCGTAGAATAAATAGTTTAAATTACTAAAAATACTTTAGCATAAAGAGCGAGGTATTTATCTCCTCCTAAATACCTCGCTCTTTATGCTAAAGTATTTTTGGAGCCCCTCATATGTGTAATAATCTCTGTTCGTTTTAAGTTTCAATGCTACTCCTTCCTATCATTTGAAAAAACGTTTTCATGTTTATTTTTCATTGTTTTCTTATAGTAATGCTAAAAAATCATGTGCCCTTTTCCTTGAATTTTTCTTCCCCCATGACAGATTCCTCCAAGGAAATATCCTCCAACATAGCCCCCTCCCCTCAGCCCCACCCCCTAAACAAAATAAAATCCCCCTGAAAACGTCTGTACACTTCCCAATAACCATTACTATATGTAAACACTGGTCAAAGTTTGTAACTTGCAGCCCTCCCCCAGGGATTGTGGGGGAGTAAATCATTCCCAAATACATAGTCATTATGGTTATCGTTTATGTTGAACAAAATGGCTATCTCAAAATTTTGATCCGTTGACTTTGGGAAAAAAATGAGCGTGGGAGGGGGCCTAGATGCCCTCCAATTTTTTGGTCACTTAAAAAGGGCACTAGAACTTTTCATTTACCGTTAGAATGAGCCCTCTTGCGACATTCTAGGCCCACTTGGTCGATCCGATGACCCCTGGTAAAAAAAAAATAAAATAAAAAAAAATAAAAAAAAATAAACACGCACCCGTGATTTGTCTTCTGGCAAAAAATACAAAATTCCACATTTTGTAGATAGGAGCTTGAAAATATTACGAGAGGGTTCTCTGATACGCCAAATGCGATGGTGTGATTTTCGTTAAGATTCTGTGACTTTTAGGGGGTGCTGCCCCCTATTTTCTTAAATAGGGCAAATTTTCTCAGGCTCGTAACTTTTGATGGGTAAAACTAAACTTAATGAAACTTATATATTTAAAATCAGCATTAAAATGCAATTCTTTTGGTGTATTCTTTTGGTGTTGCTCCTTACTACAGTTCGTTACCAGGAACTGTTTGATTTGATGACAAGTTTTAATTCTAGAACTAAATTGAACACAGTGAAAATTCTACTGATACTTTGAGACATTATTTTGTCAATTGCTTATTTAAAAAAGCTGTTTAATTGTCTAAAGTTATGAAGCAAAGAAATGTATGATTCTAGTCAATAAAAGAGACTATATTTGGCAGGAGTAGATCCAGGAGGCCTGGCACTTCCCCCTAAGATTTTTTGGTGCCCTCATCATATCTTCTTTTACTCTTTTTTTTAACTAAACTTCTCATTTGGTCAATTATTGTTGTCCTTGTCATATTGCCCTCCTCCTTCTCTCAAAATTTTGGTCTAGATCTGGATTTGGTAGTAAGCATTTAATGGGTGTGTAAATCTGAGGTCATTTTGATGTAAGATATGTCTTTTAAATTAGCTAGGCCTAAAATATCCATAAAAATTACATTTGAATATTATCAAAGAAACCCTTTTTCTTACATTTTAAATTAGCTTTTGATCTAATAACAATGGAGCCCATGTAACCTAATGCCTGAATATAGTCTTGGCATACTTAAAGTGTGCTTACTTAAGTAGCTTGGCCTTTGTTTTTAAATAGCAGTCTTATGTCAGCATTGAGCAAAGATTAGCAAGAGCAAATGTTTGCTTGATCAGATTTAGAAAAATCCTCTTAATCATATTTACATATTTGCTTCAAGCAATGCTGTTTGAAGGGGGAGTTGGGCACTATCAAAAAGTATTTCCCCTTTTCTTTTGTTTGGCATGTTATATCATTGGAAAATTCTTAAAGAACAAAACCATAACCCTCTGTTCAAATGGTAATGGTACATTCTACTAAGGGGTGGTATTTAGCCTAAACTATACCACTAAGAAGAGACAACAAATAATCCTTACCATTGACAATCTGTGTCATAACCCAATCATTTCCTGGCGATTCTAGAAACACCTCTTTTTTGGGTTTTCTTGCATTCTTTTTTCTTGTGCAACAATAGTAAATTGAGCCAAGACAAGCCAATGCAATTAGTAATTTTTATTTGTGATATTTGAAAGCAGAAGAAAGTTTTTCCACTAGAGTAGAACCTCTATTCATGTCTATAGGCTCTAGTCTTTGATGTTTAAACAGCAAATAGCTCTGTTTGATGGGTTCCAAAACAGAGAATAATTTCTGAATTAGGGAAGAGCCACAATTCATGCACACATCTGTAACTGCTTCATATATGAACAATGCTTTCTGTTTGCATTGATCAAAAACAGAGAATCTCTTCTGCATTAAATAAGAGTCATCACTCATGTTCATGTGGGTATATGTTTGATATATGGGCACCAATTTCAGTTTGCATAGTTCAAAAATAGAAGAAAACCGCTGTGTTATACAAGAGCCATAATTCAAGTCCACAACTGTCAATGTTTGATATATGAACATCAGTTTTTGCTTACATTGCTCAAAAACAAAAGAAAGCATCTGTATTAGAGAACAGCCATAATGTACACATGTTCCTTTCATTGGTTGATACATGGACAAGAATATATGTTTGGTGTCTTCAAAAACATACGATTGTTTTTGCAATAGGTCGATTATCCATGTCTTTGGCAGTCGTTTTTTTTTTTGGTTTTGTTTTTAAATATTATACTTGGAACACACTTGAGCCACGTTTTATGTGAAAATAGTTTCAGTTCGGGCTACTGTTTCCAGTCTTGTTTCACATAATTCCGTTTTATTTGAGCCTTCGTTTTATTTCGTTTTGGTGCTGCCTTTGACAAATAAAACGCTGGAAAAGAACTAGGCCAATTACTAGTAAAAGTTTAAAACGAACAACTTAAAACGAACAGAAATTACTCCGTGTATGACAGGAGCTGTTCCCTTCTCAACGTCCTGCTTCTTTCCATAAGCCATAGGTAGCATTAGGACCAGAAAATGACTTCAGAGAATGACATATTAACCTTGGTGGTTGAAAATTTACTCCACTAGTTTGGCCACTTACGTCAGTCCGCCACAATTATTCTAAAAACAATTATAGTCAAGAGATGAATGTTACAACTTACATTAGTTTTATACATTATAAACATTTTAACTATACAATATATTAGAAACACTAATAAATTATGTCAATTTTAACGACAAGTGTAACACTAATACAGTACATCATTTTAACTTATAATTCTAATAAAACATCCCAGTACAGACATTTTACGAACACATGGTGAAACTAAGGATTGGCCATCTACTGTGTGAAAACTAAAGGTACCAAATAGTTTTACAACTTTTCTTTTTAATATTTCACATTGGGCATCGTATTTTACAGGACTTTATAACATGGTGGGCATCTTCATATACATTACAGGCACTACAGTTATGGAGATCAACCAAATTCTATGGTTGATGGTATTCAAAGGAATTGCATTAGATTTTACTTGGCCAGATCTAATTCAAAATATTGTTGTTGCAATTTTCCTTTCACTGTGAATCAGGTTCA
>NW_027064358.1:0-26697 GCF_032884065.1 Artemia franciscana
AGTCATATGCAAGACGTCATTTTAGAAAAGACTTTTTCACTATTCAATAAATAGATTCAAATCTATTTGAATCTAGAATCAAACTTTCTGTTTGATTCTAATAGAATCAATAGAATAGCACTAGTTCGTATGTGACGTCTTGCATATGGTTCTAGAATTCTAATCTATTGATTCTAGACCAGCTAGAATCAATAGTAGATAGAACAGTGAAAGTTTGATTCTAGCTAGTCTATCTACTATTTCTCTGAGTCATATGCAAGACGTCATTTTAGAAAAGACTTTTTCACTATTCAATAAATAGATTCAAATCTATTTGAATCTAGAATCAAAATTTCTGTTTGATTCTGATAGAATCAATAGAATAGCACTAGTTCGTATGTGACGTCTTGCATATGGTTCTAGAATTCTAATCTATTGATTCTAGACCAGCTAGAATCAATAGTAGATAGAACAGTGAAAGTTTGATTCTAGCTAGTCTATCTACTATTTCTATGAGTCATATGCAAGACGTCATTTTAGAAAAGACTTTTTCACTATTCAATAAATAGATTCAAATCTATTTGAATCTAGAATCAAACTTTCTGTTTGATTCTAATAGAATCAATAGAATAGCACTAGTTCGTATGTGACGTCTTGCATATGGTTCTAGAATTCTAATCTATTGATTCTAGCTAGTCTATCTACTATTTCTATTAGTCATATGAAAGACGTCATTTTAGAAAAGACTTTTTCACTATTCAATAAATAGATTCAAATCTATTTGAATCTAGAATCAAACTTTCTGTTTGATTCTAATAGAATCAATAGAATAGCACTAGTTCGTATGTGACGTCTTGCATATGGTTCTAGAATTCTAATCTATTGATTCTAGACCAGCTAGAATCAATAGTAGATAGAACAGTGAAAGTTTGATTCTAGCTAGTCTTTCTACTATTTCTATGAGTCATATGCAAGACGTCATTTTAGAAAAGACTTTTTCACTATTCAATAAATAGTTGAATCTAGAATCAAACTTTCTGTTTGATTCTAAAAGAATAAATAGAATAGCACTAGTTTGTATGTGACGTCTTGCATATGGTTCTAGAATTCTAATCTATTGATTCTAGACCAGCTAGAATCAATAGTAGATAGAACAGTGAAAGTTTGATTCTAGCTAGTCTATCTACTATTTCTATGAGTCATATACAAGACGTCATTTTAGAAAAGACTTTTTCACTATTCAATAAATAGATTCAAATCTATTTGAATCTAGAATCAAACTTTCTGTTTGATTCTAATAGAATCAATAGAATAGCACTAGTTCGTATGTGACGTCTTGCATATGGTTCTAGAATTCTAATCTATTGATTCTAGCTAGTCTATCTACTATTTCTATGAGTCATATGCAAGACGTCATTTTAGAAAAGACTTTTTCACTATTCAATAAATAGATTCAAATCTATTTGAATCTAGAATCAAACTTTCTGTTTGATTCTAATAGAATCAATAGAATAGCACTAGTTTGTATGTGACGTCTTGCATATGGCTCTAGAATTCTAATCTATTGATTCTCGACCAGCTAGAATCAATAGTAGATAGAACAGTGAAAGTTTGATTCTAGCTAGTCTATCTACTATTTCGTTGAGTCATATGCAAGACGTCATTTTAGAAAAGACTTTTTCACTATTCAATAAATAGATTCAAATCTATTTGAATCTAGAATCAAACTTTCTGTTTGATTCTAATAGAATCAATAGAATAGCACTAGTTCGTATGTGACGTCTTGCATATGGTTCTAGAATTCTAATCTATTGATTCTAGACCAGCTAGAATCAATAGTAGATAGAACAGTGAAAGTTTGATTCTAGCTAGTCTATCTACTATTTCTATGAGTCATATGCAAGACGTCATTTTAGAAAAGACTTTTTCACTATTCAATAAATAGATTCAAATCTATTTGAATCTAGAATCAAACTTTCTGTTTGATTCTAATAGAATCAATATAATAGCACTATATGTATACATAATAACTATATATATCATATGTGACGTCTTGCATATGGTTCTAGAATTCTAATCTATTGATTCTAGCTAGTCTATCTACTATTTCTATGAGTCATATGCAAGACGTCATTTTAGAAAAGACTTTTTCACTATTCAATAAATAGATTCAAATCTATTTGAAGCTAGAATCAAACTTTCTGTTTGATTCTAATAGAATCAATAGAATAGCACAAGTTCGTATGTGACGTCTTGCATATGGTTCTAGAATTCTAATCTATTGATTATAGACCAGCTAGAATCAATAGTAGATAGAACAGTGAAAGTTTGATTCTAGCTAGTCTATCTACTATTTCTATGAGTCATATGCAAGACGTCATTTTAGAAAAGACTTTTTCACTATTCAATAAATAGATTCAAATCTATTTGAATCTAGAATCAAACTTTCTGTTTGATTCTAATAGAATCAATAGAATAGCACTAGTTCGTATGTGACGTCTTGCATATATTTCTAGAATTCTAATCTATTGATTCTAGCTAGTCTGTCTACTATTTCTATGAGTCATATGCAAGACGTCATTTTAGAAAAGACTTTTTCACTATTCAATAAATAGATTCAAATCTATTTGAATCTAGAATCAAACTTTCTGTTTGATTCTAATAGAATCAATAGAATAGCACTAGTTCGTATGTGACGTCTTGCATATGGTTCTAGAATTCTAATCTATTGATTCTAGACCAGCTAGAATCAATAGTAGATAGAACAGTGAAAGTTTGATTCTAGCTAGTCTATCTACTATTTCTATGAGTAATATGCAAGACGTCATTTTAGAAAAGACTTTTTCACTATTCAATAAATAGATTCAAATCTATTTGAATCTAGAATCAAACTTTCTGTTTGATTCTAATAGAATCAATAGAATAGCACTAGTTCGTATGTGACGTCTTGCATATGGTTCTAGAATTCTAATCTATTGATTCTAGCTAGTCTATCTACTATCTCTATGAGTCATATGCAAGACGTCATTTTAGAAAAGACTTTTTCACTATTCAATAAATAGATTCAAATCTATTTGAATCTAAAATCAAACTTTCTGTTTGATTCTAATAGAATCAATAGAATAGCACTAGTTCGTATGTGACGTCTTGCATATGGTTCTAGAATTCTAATCTATTGATTCTAGACCAGCTAGAATCAATAGTAGATAGAACAGTGAAAGTTTGATTCTAGCTAGTCTATCTACTATTTCTATGAGTCATATGCAAGACGTCATTTTAGAAAAGACTTTTTCACTATTCAATAAATAGATTCAAATCTATTTGAATCTAGAATCAAACTTTCTGTTTGATTCTAATAGAATCAATAGAATAGCACTAGTTCGTATGTGACGTCTTGCTTATGGTTCTATAATCCTAATCTATTGATTCTAGCTAGTCTATCTACTATTTCTGTGAGTCATATGCAAGACGTTATTTTAGAAAAGACTTTTTCACTATTCAATAAATAGATTCAAATCTATTTGAATCTAGAATCAAACTTTCTGTTTGATTCTAATAGAATCAATAGAATAGCACTAGTTCGTATGTGACGTCTTGCACATGGTTCTAGAATTCTAATCTATTGATTCTAGACCAGCTAGAATCAATAGTAGATAGAACTGTGAAAGTTTGATTCTAGCTAGTCTATCTACTATTTCTATGAGTCTTATGCAAGACGTCATTTTAGAAAAGACTTTTTCACTATTCAATAAATAGATTCAAATCTATTTGAATCTAGAATCAAACTTTCTGTTTGATTCTAATAGAATCAATAGAATAGCACTAGTTCGTATGTGACGTTTTGCATATGGTTCTAGAATTCTAATCTATTGATTCTAGCTAGTCTATCTACTATTTCTATGAGTCATATGCAAGACATCATTTTAGAAAAGACTTTTTCACTATTCAATAAATAGATTCAAATCTATTTGAATCTAGAATCAAACTTTCTGTTTGATTCCAATAGAATCAATAGAATAGCACTAGTTCGTATGTGACTTCTTGCATATGGTTCTAGAATTCTAATCTATTGATTCTAGCTAGTCTATCTACTATCTCTATGAGTCATATGCAAGACGTCATTTTAGAAAAGACTTTTTCACTATTCAATAAATAGATTCAAATCTATTTGAATCTAGAATCAAACTTTTTGTTTGATTCAGATAGAATCAATAGAATAGCACTAGTTCGTATGTGACGTCTTGCATATGGTTCTAGAATTCTAATCTATTGATTCTAGACCAGCTAGAATCAATAGTAGATAGAACAGTGAAAGTTTGATTCTAGCTAGTCTATCTACTATTTCTATGAGACATATGCAAGACGTCATTTTAGAACAGACTTTTTCACTATTCAATAAATAGATTCAAATCTATTTGAATCTAGAATCAAACTTTCTGTTTGATTCTAATAGAATCAATAGAATAGCACTAGTTCGTATGTGACGTCTTGCATATGTTTCTAGAATTCTAATCTATTGATTCTAGCTAGTCTATCTACTATCTCTATGAGTCATATGCAAGACGTCATTTTAGAAAAGACTTTTTCACTATTCAATAAATAGATTCAAATCTATTTGAATCTAGAACCAAAATTTCTGTTTGATTCTAATAGAATCAATAGAATAGCACTAGTTCGTATGTGACGTCTTGCATATGGTTCTAGAATTCTAATCTATTGATTCTAGACCAGCTAGAATCAATAGTAGATAGAACAGTGAAAGTTTGATTCTAGCTAGTCTATCTACTATTTCTATGAGTCATATGCAAGACGTCATTTTAGAAAAGACTTTTTCACTATTCAATAAATAGATTCAAATCTATTTGAATCTAGAATCAAACTTTCTGTTTGATTCTAATAGAATCAATAGAATAGCACTAGTTCGTATGTGACGTCTTGCTTATGGTTCTAGAATCCTAATCTATTGATTCTAGCTAGTCTATCTACTATTTCTGTGAGTCATATGCAAGACGTCATTTTAGAAAAGACTTTTTCACTATTCAATAAATAGATTCAAATCTATTTGAATCTAGAATCAAACTTGCTGTTTGATTCTAATAGAATCAATAGAATAGCACTAGTTCGTATGTGACGTCTTGCATATGGTTCTAGAATTCTAATCTATTGATTCTAGACCAGCTAGAATCAATAGTAGATAGAACATTGAAATTTTGATTCTAGCTAGTCTATCTACTATTTCTATGAGTCTTATGCAAGACGTCATTTTAGAAAAGACTTTTTCACTATTCAATAAATAGATTCAAATCTATTTGAATCTAGAATCAAACTTTCTGTTTGATTCTAATAGAATCAATAGAATAGCACTAGTTCGTATGTGACGTCTTGCATATGGTTCTAGAATTCTAATCTATTGATTCTAGCTAGTCTATCTACTATTTCTATGAGTCATATGCAAGACATCATTTTAGAAAAGACTTTTTCACTATTCAATAAATAGATTCAAATCTATTTGAATCTAGAATCAAACTTTCTGTTTGATTCTAATAGAATCAATAGAATAGCACTAGTTCGTATGTGACTTCTTGCATATGGTTCTAGAATTCTAATCTATTGATTCTAGCTAGTCTATCTACTATCTCTATGAGTCATATGCAAGACGTCATTTTAGAAAAGACTTTTTCACTATTCAATAAATAGATTCAAATCTATTTGAATCTAGAATCAAACTTTCTGTTTGATTCAGATAGAATCAATAGAATAGCACTAGTTCGTATGTGACGTCTTGCATATGGTTCTAGAATTCTAATCTATTGATTCTAGACCAGCTAGAATCAATAGTAGATAGAACAGTGAAAGTTTGATTCTAGCTAGTCTATCTACTATTTCTATGAGGCATATGCAAGACGTCATTTTAGAAAAGACTTTTTCACTATTCAATAAATAGATTCAAATCTATTTGAATCTAGAATCAAACTTTCTGTTTGATTCTAATAGAATCAATAGAATAGCACTAGTTCGTATGTGACGTCTTGCATATGGTTCTAGAATTCTAATCTATTGATTCTAGCTAGTCTATCTACTATCTCTATGAGTCATATGCAAGACGTCATTTTAGAAAAGACTTTTTCACTATTCAATAAATAGATTCAAATCTATTTGAATCTAGAATCAAACTTTCTGTTTGATTCTAATAGAATCAATAGAATAGCACTAGTTCGTATGTGACGTCTTGCATATGGTTCTAGAATTCTAATCTATTGATTCTAGACCAGCTAGAATCAATAGTAGATAGAACAGTGAAAGTTTGATTCTAGCTAGTCTATCTACTTTTTCTATGAGTCATATGCAAAACGTAGCTAGAATCAATAGTAGATAGAACATTGAAAGTTTGATTCTAGCTAGTCTATCTACTATTTCTATGAGTCATATGCAAGACGTCATTTTAGAAAAGACTTTTTCACTATTCAATAAATACATTCAAATCTGTTTGAATCTAGAATCAAACTTTCTGTTTGATTCTAAAAGAATCAATAGAATAGCACTAGTTCGTATGTGACGTCTTGCATATGGTTCTAGAATTCTAATCTATTGATTCTAGCTAGTCTATCTACTATTTCTATGAGTCATATGCAAGACGTCATTTTAGAAAAGACTTTTTCACTATTCAATAAATAGATTCAAATCTATTTGAATCTAGAATCAAACTTTCTGTTTGATTCTAATAGAATCAATAGAATAGCACTAGTTCGTATTTGACGTCTTGCATATGGTTCTAGAATTCTAATCTATTGATTCTAGACCAGCTAGAATCAATAGTAGACAGAACAGTGAAAGTTTGATTCTAGCTAGTCTATCTACTATTTCTTTGAGTCATATGCAAGACGTCATTTTAGAAAAGACTTTTTCACTATTCAATAAATAGATTCAAATCTATTTGAATCTAGAATCAAACTTTCTGTTTGATTCTAATAGAATCAATAGAATAGCACTAGTTCGTATGTGACGTCTTGCATATGGTTCTAGAATTCTAATCTATTGATTCTAGCTAGTCTATCTACTATTTCTATGAGTCATATGCAAGACGTCATTTTAGAATAGACTTTTTCACTATTCAATAAATAGATTCAAATCTATTTGAATCTAGAATCAAACTTTCTGTTTGATTCTAATAGAATCAATAGAATAGCACTAGTTCGTATGTGACATCTCGCATATGGTTCTAGAATTCTAATCTATTGATTCTAGAACAGCTAGAATCAATAGTAGATAGAACAGTGAAAGTTTGATTCTAGCTAGTCTATCTACTATTTCAATGAGTCATATGCAAGACGTCATTTTAGAAAAGACTTTTTCACTATTCAATAAATAGATTCAAATCTATTTGTATCTAGAATCAAACTTTCTGTTTGATTCTAATAGAATCAATAGAATAGCGCTAGTTCGTATATGACGTCTTGCATATGGTTCTAGAATTCTAATCTATTGATTCTAGCTAGTCTATCTACTATTTCTATGAGTCATATGCAAGACGTCATTTTAGAAAAGACTTTTTCACTATTCAATAAATAGATTCAAATCTATTTGAATCTAGAATCAAACTTTCTGTTTGATTCTAATAGAATCAATAGAATAGCACTAGTTCGTATGTGACGTCTTGCATATGGTTCTAGAATTCTAATCTATTGATTCTAGACCAGCTAGAATAAATAGTAGATAGAACAGTGAAAGTTTGATTCTAGCTAGTCTATCTACTATTTCTATGAGTCATATGCAAGACGTCATTTTAGAAAAGACTTTTTCACTATTCAATAAATAGATTCAAATCTATTTGAATCTAGAATCAAACTTTCTGTTTGATTCTAAAAGAATCAATAGAATAGCACTAGTTCGTATGTGACGTCTTGCATATGGTTCTAGAATTCTAATCTATTGATTCTAGCTTCTCTATCTACTATTTCTATGAGTCATATGCAAGATGTCATTTTAGAAAAGACTTTTCATTTGAATCTAGAAATAGACTGTCATTTTGATTCTAATAGAATCAATAGAATAGCACTAGTTCGTATGTGACGTCTTGCATATGGTTCTAGAATTCTAATCTATTGATTCTAGACCAGCTAGAATCAATAGTAGATAGAACAGTGAAAGTTTGATTCTAGCTAGTCTATCTACTATTTCTATGAGTCATATGCAAGACGTCATTTTAGAAAAGACTTTTTCACTATTCAATAAATAGATTCAAATCTATTTGAATCTAGAATCAAACTTTCTGTTTGATTCTAATAGAATCAATAGAATAGCACTAATTCGTATGTGACGTCTTGCATATGGTTCTAGAATTCTAATCTATTGATTCTAGCTAGTCTATCTACTATTTCTATGAGTCATATGCAAGACGTCATTTTAGAAAAGACTTTTTCACTATTCAATAAATAGATTCAAATCTATTTGAATCTAGAATCAAACTTTCTGTTTGATTCTAATAGAATCAATAGAATAGCACTAGTTCGTATGTGACGTCTTGCATATGGTTCTAGAATTCTAATCTATTGATTCTAGCTAGTCTATCTACTATTTCTATGAGTCATATGCAAGACTTCATTTTAGAAAAAACTTTTCACTATTCAATAAATAGATTCAAATCTATTTGAATCTAGAATCAAACTTTCTGTTTGATTCTAATAGAATCAATAGAATAGCACTAGTTCGTATAAGACGTCTTGCATATGGTTCTAGAATTCTAATCTATTGGAACTAGACCAGCTAGAATCAATAGTAGATAGAACAGTGAAAGTTTGATTCTAGCTAGTCTATCTACTATTTCTATGAGTCATATGCAAGACGTCATTTTAGAAAAGACTTTTTCACTATTCAATAAATAGATTCAAATCTATTTGAATCTAGAATCAAACTTTCTGTTTGATTCTAATAGAATCAATAGAATAGCACTAGTTCGTATGTGACGTCTTGCATATGGTTCTAGAATTCTAATCTATTGATTCTAGCTAGTCTATCTACTATTTCTATGAGTCATATGCAAGACGTCATTTTAGAAAAGACTTTTTCACTATTCAATAAATAGATTCAAATCTATTTGAATCTAGAATCAAACTTTCTGTTTGATTCTAATAGAATCAATAGAATAGCACTAGTTCGTATGTGACGTCTTGCATATGGTTCTAGAATTCTAATCTATTGATTCTAGACCCTCTAGAATCAATAGTAGATAGAACAGTGAAAGTTTGATTCTAGCTAGTCTATCTACTATTTCTATGAGTCATATGCAAGACGTCATTTTAGAAAAGACTTTTTCACTATTCAATAAATAGATTAAAATCTATTTGAATCTAGAATCAAACTTTCTGTTTGATTCTAATAGAATCAATAGAATAGCACTAGTTCGTATGTGACGCCTTGCATATGGTTCTAGAATTCTAATCTATTGATTCTAGCTAGTCTATCTACTATTTCTATGAGTCATATGCAAGACGTCATTTTAGAAAAGACTTTTTCACTATTCAATAAATAGATTCAAATCTATTTCAATCTAGAATCAAACTTTCTGTTTGATTCTAATAGAATCAATAGAATAGCACTAGTTCGTATGTGACGTCTTGCATATGGTTCTAGAATTCTAATCTATTGATTCTAGACCAGCTAGAATCAATAGTAGATAGAACAGTGAAAGTTTGATTCTAGCTAGTCTATCTACTATTTCTATGAGTCATATGCAAGACGTCATTTTAGAAAAGACTTTTTCACTATTCAATAAATAGATTCAAATCTATTTGAATCTAGAATCAAACTTTCTGTTTGATTCTAATAGAATCAATAGAATAGCACTAGTTCGTATGTGACGTCTTGCATATGGTTCTAGAATTCTAATCTATTGATTCTAGACCAGCTAGAATCAATAGTAGATAGAACAGTGAAAGTTTGATTCTAGCTAGTCTATCTACTATTTCTATGAGTCATATGCAAGACGTCATTTTAGAAAAGACTTTTTCACTATTCAATAAATAGATTCAAATCTATTTGAATCTAGAATCAAACTTTCTGTTTGATTCTAATAGAATCAATAGAATAGCACTAGTTCGTATGTGACGTCTTGCATATGGTTCTAGAATTCTAATCTATTGATTCTAGCTAGTCTATCTACTATTTCTATGAGTCATATGCAAGACGTCATTTTAGAAAAGACTTTTTCACTATTCAATAAATAGATTCAAATCTATTTGAATCTAGAATAAAACTTTCTGTTTGACTCTAATAGAATCAATAGAATAGCACTAGTTCGTATGTGACGTCTTGCATATGGTTCTAGAATTCTAATCTATTGATTCTAGCTAGTCTATCTACTATTTCTATGAGTCATATGCAAGACGTCATTTTAGAAAAGACTTTTTCACTATTAAATTAATAGATTCAAATCTATTTGAATCTAGAATCAAACTTTCTGTTTGATTCTAATAGAATCAATAGAATAGCACTAGTTCGTATGTGACGTCTTGCATATGGTTCTAGAATTCTAATCTATTGATTCTAGCTAGTCTATCTACTATTTCTATGAGTCATATGCAAGACGTCATTTTAGAAAAGACTTTTTCACTATTCAATAAATAGATTCAAATCTATTTGAATCTAGAATCAAACTTTCTGTTTGATTCTAATAGAATCAATAGAATAGCACTAGTTCGTATATGTTGTCTTGCACATGGTTCTAGAATTCTAATCTATTGATTCTAGACCAGCTAGAATCAATAGTAGATAGAACAGTGAAAGTTTGATTCTAGCTAGTCTATCTACTATTTCTATGAGTCATATGCAAGACGTCATTTTAGAAAAGACTTTTTCACTAGTAAATAAATAGATTCAAATCTATTTGAATCTAGAATCAAACTTTCTGTTTGATTCTAATAGAATCAATAGAATAGCACTAGTTCGTATGTGACGTCTTGCATATGGTTCTAGAATTCTAATCTATTGATTCTAGCTAGTCTATCTACTATTTCTATGAGTCATATGCAAGACGTCATTTTAGAAAAGACTTTTTCACTATTCAATAAATAGATTCAAATCTATTTGAATCTAGAATCAAACTTTCTGTTTGATTCTAATAGAATCAATAGAATAGCACTAGTTCGTATTTGACGTCTTGCATATGGTTCTAGAATTCTAATCTATTGATTCTAGACCAGCTAGAATCAAGAGTAGACAGAACAGTGAAAGTTTGATTCTAGCTAGTCTATCTACTATTTCTTTGAGTCATATGCAAGACGTCATTTTAGAAAAGACTTTTTCACTATTCAATAAATAGATTCAAATCTATTTGAATCTAGGATCAAACTTTCTGTTTGATTCTAATAGAATCAATAGAATAGCACTAGTTCGTATGTGACGTCTTGCATATGGTTCTAGAATTCTAATCTATTGATTCTAGCTAGTCTATCTACTATTTCTATGAGTCATATGCAAGACGTCATTTTAGAATAGACTTTTTCACTATTCAATAAATAGATTCAAATCTATTTGAATCTAGAATCAAACTTTCTGTTTGATTCTAATAGAATCAATAGAATAGCACTAGTTCGTATGTGACGTCTTGCATATGGTTCTAGAATTCTAATCTATTGATTCTAGACCAGCTAGAATCAATAGTAGATAGAACAGTGAAAGTTTGATTCTAGCTAGTCTATCTACTATTTCTATGAGTCATATGCAAGACGTCATTTTAGAAAAGACTTTTTCACTATTCAATAAATAGATTCAAATCTATTTGAATCTAGAATCAAACTTTCTGTTTGATTCTAATAGAATCAATAGAATAGCACTAGTTCGTATGTGACGTCTTGCATATGGTTCTAGAATTCTAATCTATTGATTCTAGCTAGTCTATCTACTATTTCTATGAGTCATATGCAAGACGTCATTTTAGAAAAGACTTTTTCACTATTCAATAAATAGATTCAAATCTATTTGAATCTAGAATCAAACTTTCTGTTTGATTCTAATAGAATCAATAGAATAGCACTAGTTCGTATGTGACGTCTTGCATATGGTTCTAGAATTCTAATCTATTGATTCTAGAACAGCTAGAATCAATAGTAGATAGAACAGTGAAAGTTTGATTCTAGCTAGTCTATCTACTATTTCAATGAGTCATATGCAAGACGTCATTTTAGAAAAGACTTTTTCACTATTCAATAAATAGATTCAAATCTATTTGTATCTAGAATCAAACTTTCTGTTTGATTCTAATAGAATCAATAGAATAGCGCTAGTTCGTATGTGACGTCTTGCATATGGTTCTAGAATTCTAATCTATTGATTCTAGCTAGTCTATCTACTATTTCTATGAGTCATATGCAAGACGTCATTTTAGAAAAGACTTTTTCACTATTCAATAAATAGATTCAAATCTATTTGAATCTAGAATCAAACTTTCTGTTTGATTCTAATAGAATCAATAGAATAGCACTAGTTCGTATGTGACGTCTTGCATATGGTTCTAGAATTCTAATCTATTGATTCTAGACCAGCTAGAATAAATAGTAGATAGAACAGTGAAAGTTTGATTCTAGCTAGTCTATCTACTATTTCTATGAGTCATATGCAAGACGTCATTTTAGAAAAGACTTTTTCACTATTCAATAAATAGATTCAAATCTATTTGAATCTAGAATCAAACTTTCTGTTTGATTCTAATAGAATCAATAGAATAGCACTAGTTCGTATGTGACGTCTTGCATATGGTTCTAGAATTCTAATCTATTGATTCTAGCTAGTCTATCTACTATTTCTACGAGTCATATGCAAGACGTCATTTTAGAAAAGACTTTTTATTTGAATCTAGAATCAAACTTTCTGTTTGATTCTAATAGAATCAATAGAATAGCACTAGTTCGTATGTGACGTCTTGCATATGGTTCTAGAATTCTAATCTATTGATTCTAGCTAGTCTATCTACTATTTCTATGAGTCATATGCAAGACTTCATTTTAGAAAAGACTTTTCACTATTCAATAAATAGATTCAAATCTATTTGAATCTAGAATCAAACTTTCTGTTTGATTCTAATAGAATCAATAGAATAGCACTAGTTCGTATAAGACGTCTTGCATATGGTTCTAGAATTCTAATCTATTGGAACTAGACCAGCTAGAATCAATAGTAGATAGAACAGTGAAAGTTTGATTCTAGCTAGTCTATCTACTATTTCTATGAGTCATATGCAAGACGTCATTTTAGAAAAGACTTTTTCACTATTCAATAAATAGATTCAAATCTATTTGAATCTAGAATCAAACTTTCTGTTTGATTCTAATAGAATCAATAGAATAGCACTAGTTCGTATGTGACGTCTTGCATATGGTTCTAGAATTCTAATCTATTGATTCTAGCTAGTCTATCTACTATTTCTATGAGTCATATGCAAGACGTCATTTTAGAAAAGACTTTTTCACTATTCAATAAATAGATTCAAATCTATTTGAATCTAGAATCAAACTTTCTGTTTGATTCTAATAGAATCAATAGAATAGCACTAGTTCGTATGTGACGTCTTGCATATGGTTCTAGAATTCTAATCTATTGATTCTAGACCATCTAGAATCAATAGTAGATAGAACAGTGAAAGTTTGATTCTAGCTAGTCTATCTACTATTTCTATGAGTCATATGCAAGACGTCATTTTAGAAAAGACTTTTTCACTATTCAATAAATAGATTAAAATCTATTTGAATCTAGAATCAAACTTTCTGTTTGATTCTAATAGAATCAATAGAATAGCACTAGTTCGTATGTGACGCCTTGCATATGGTTCTAGAATTCTAATCTATTGATTCTAGCTAGTCTATCTACTATTTCTATGAGTCATATGCAAGACGTCATTTTAGAAAAGACTTTTTCACTATTCAATAAATAGATTCAAATCTATTTGAATCTAGAATCAAACTTTCTGTTTGATTCTAATAGAATCAATAGAATAACACTAGTTCGTATGTGACGTCTTGCATATGGTTCTAGAATTCTAATCTATTGATTCTAGACCAGCTAGAATCAATAGTAGATAGAACAGTGAAAGTTTGATTCTAGCTAGTCTATCTACTATTTCTATGAGTCATATGCAAGACGTCATTTTAGAAAAGACTTTTTCACTATTCAATAAATAGATTCAAATCTATTTCAATCTAGAATCAAACTTTCTGTTTGATTCTAATAGAATCAATAGAATAGCACTAGTTCGTATGTGACGTCTTGCATATGGTTCTAGAATTCTAATCTATTGATTCTAGACCAGCTAGAATCAATAGTAGATAGAACAGTGAAAGTTTGATTCTAGCTAGTCTATCTACTATTTCTATGAGTCATATGCAAGACGTCATTTTAGAAAAGACTTTTTCACTATTCAATAAATAGATTCAAATCTATTTGAATCTAGAATCAAACTTTCTGTTTGATTCTAATAGAATCAATAGAATAGCACTAGTTCGTATGTGACGTCTTGCATATGGTTCTAGAATTCTAATCTATTGATTCTAGCTAGTCTATCTACTATTTCTATGAGTCATATGCAAGACGTCATTTTAGAAAAGACTTTTTCACTATTCAATAAATAGATTCAAATCTATTTGAATCTAGAATCAAACTTTCTGTTTGATTCTAATAGAATCAATAGAATAGCACTAGTTCGTATGTGACGTCTTGCATATGGTTCTAGAATTCTAATCTATTGATTCTAGACCAGCTAGAATCAATAGTAGATAGAACAGTGAAAGTTTGATTCTAGCTAGTCTATCTACTATTTCTATGAGTCATATGCAAGACGTCATTTTAGAAAAGACTTTTTCACTATTCAATAAATAGATTCAAATCTATTTGAATCTAGAATCAAACTTTCTGTTTGATTCTAATAGAATCAATAGAATAGCACTAGTTCGTATGTGACGTCTTGCATATGGTTCTAGAATTCTAATCTATTGATTCTAGCTAGTCTATCTACTATTTCTATGAGTCATATGCAAGACGTCATTTTAGAAAAGACTTTTTCACTATTCAATAAATAGATTCAAATCTATTTGAATCTAGAATCAAACTTTCTGTTTGATTCTAATAGAATCAATAGAATAGCACTAGTTCGTATGTGACGTCTTGCATATGGTTCTAGAATTCTAATCTATTGATTCTAGACCAGCTAGAATCAATAGTAGATAGAACAGTGAAAGTTTGATTCTAGCTAGTCTATCTACTATTTCTATGAGTCATATGCAAGACGTCATTTTAGAAAAGACTTTTTCACTATTCAATAAATAGATTCAAATCTATTTGAATCTAGAATCAAACTTTCTGTTTGATTCTAATAGAATCAATAGAATAGCACTAGTTCGTTTGTGACGTCTTGCATATGGTTCTAGAATTCTAATCTATTGATTCTAGCTAGTCTATCTACTATTTCTATGAGTCATATGCAAGACGTCATTTTAGAAAAGACTTTTTCACTATTCAATAAATAGATTCAAATCTATTTGAATCTAGAATCAAACTTTCTGTTTGATTCTAATAGAATCAATAGAATAGCACTAGTTCGTATGTGACGTCTTGCATATGGTTCTAGAATTCTAATCTGTTGATTCTAGCTAGTCTATCTACCATTTCTATGAGTCATATGCAAGACGTCATTTTAGAAAAGACTTTTTCACTATTCAATAAATAGATTTAAATCTATTTGAATCTAGAATCAAACTTTCTGTTTGATTCTAATAGAATCAATAGAATAGCACTAGTTCGTATATGACGTCTTGCATATGGTTCTAGAATTCTAATCTATTGATTCTAGCTAGTCTATCTACTATTTCTATGAGTCATATGCAAGACGTCATTTTAGAAAAGACTTTTTCACTATTCTATAAATAGATTCAAATCTATTTGAATCTAGAATCAAACTTTCTGTTTGATTCTAATAGAATCAATAGAATAGCACTAGTTCGTATGTGACGTCTTGCATATGGTTCTAGAATTCTAATCTATTGATTCCAGACCAGCTAGAATCAATAGTAGATAGAACAGTGAAAGTTTGATTCTAGCTAGTCTATCTACTATTTCTATGAGTCATATGCAAGACGTCATTTTAGAAAAGACTTTTTCACTATTCAATAAATAGATTCAAATCTATTTGAATCTAGAATCATACTTTCTGTTTGATTCTAATAGAATCAATAGAATAGCACTAGTTCGTATGTGACGTCTTGCATATGGTTCTAGAATTCTAATCTATTGATTCTAGCTAGTCTATCTACTATTTCTATGAGTCATATGCAAGACGTCATTTTAGAAAAGACTTTTTCACTATTCAATAAATAGATTCAAATCTATTTGAATCTAGAATCAAACTTTCTGTTTGATTCTAATAGAATCAATAGAATAGCACTAGTTCGTATGTGACGTCTTGCATATGGTTCTAGAATTCTAATTTATTGATTCTAGACCAGCTAGAATCAATAGTAGATAGAACAGTGAAAGTTTGATTCTAGCTAGTCTATCTACTATTTCTATGAGTCATATGCAAGACGTCATTTTAGAAAAGACTTTTTCACTATTCAATAAATAGATTCAAATCTATTTGAATCTAGAATCAAACTTTCTGTTTGATTCTAATAGGATCAATAGAATAGCACTAGTTCGTATGTGACGTCTTGCATATGGTTCTAGAATTCTAATCTATTGATTCTAGCTAGTCTATCTACTATTTCTATGAGTCATATGCAAGACGTCATTTTAGAAAAGACTTTTTCACTATTCAATAAATAGATTCAAATATATTTGAATCTAGAATCAAACTTTCTGTTTGATTCTAATAGAATCAATAGAATAGCACTAGTTCGTATGTGACGTCTTGCATATGGTTCTAGAATTCTAATCTATTGATTCTAGCTAGTCTATCTACTATTTCTATGAGTCATATGCAAGACGTAATTTTAGAAAAGACTTTTTCACTATTCAATAAATAGATTCAAATCTATTTGAATCTAGAATCAAACTTTCTGTTTGATTCTAATAGAATCAATAGAATAGCACTAGTTCGTATTTGACGTCTTGCATATGGTTCTAGAATTCTAATCTATTGATTCTAGACCAGCTAGAATCAATAGTAGATAGAACAGTGAAAGTTTGATTCTAGCTAGTCTATCTACTATTTCTATGAGTCATATGCAAGACGTCATTTTAGAAAAGACTTTTTCACTATTCAATAAATAGATTCAAATCTATTTGAATCTAGAATCAAACTTTCTGTTTGATTCTGATAGGATCAATAGAATAGCACTAGTTCGTATGTGACGTCTTGCATATGGTTCTAGAATTCTAATCTATTGATTCTAGCTAGTCTATCTACTATTTCTATGAGTCATATGCGAAACGTCATTTTAGAAAAGACTTTTTCACTATTCAATAAATAGATTCAAATCTATTTGAATCTAGAATCAAACTTTCTGTTCAATCTAATAGAATCAAATGAATAGCACTAGCTCGTATGTGACGTCTTGCATATGGTTCTAGAATTCTAATCTATTGATTCTAGACCAGCTAGAATCAATAGTAGATAGAACAGTGAAAGTTTGATTCTAGCTAGTCTATCTACTATTTCTATGAGTCATATGCAAGACGTCATTTTAGAAAAGACTTTTTCACAATTCAATAAATAGATTCAAATCTATTTGAATCTAGAATCAAATTTTCTGTTTGATTCTAATAGAATCAATAGAATAGCACTAGTTCGTATGTGACGTCTTGCATATGGTTCTAGAATTCTAATCTATTGATTCTAGACCAGCTAGAATCAATAGTAGATAGAACAGTGAAAGTTTGATTCTAGCTAGTCTATCTACTATTTCTATGAGTCATATGCAAGACGTCATTTTAGAAAAGACTTTTTCACAATTCAATAAATAGATTCAAATCTATTTGAATCTAGAATCAAACTTTCTGTTTGATTCTAATAGAATCAATAGAATAGCACTAGTTCGTATGTGACGTCTTGCATATGGTTCTAGAATTCTAATCTATTGATTCTAGCTAGTCTATCTACTATTTCTATGAGTCATATGCAAGACGTCATTTTAGAAAAGACTTTTTCACTATTCAATAAATAGATTTAATCTATTTGAATCTAGAATCAAACTTTCTGTTTGATTCTAATAGAATCAATAGAATAGCACTAGTTCGTATGTGACGTCTTGCATATGGTTCTAGAATTCTAATCTATTGATTCTAGCTAGTCTATCTACTATTTCTATGAGTCATATGCAAGACGTCATTTTAGAAAAGACTTTTTCACTATTCAATAAATAGATTCAAATCTATTTGAATCTAGAATCAAACTTTCTGTTTGATTCTAATAGAATCAATAGAATAGCACTAGTTCGTATGTGACGTCTTGCATATGGTTCTAGAATTCTAATCTATTGATTCTAGACCAGCTAGAATCAATAGTAGATAGAACAGTGAAAGTTTGATTCTAGCTAGTCTATCTACTATTTCTATGAGTCATATGCAAGACGTCATTTTAGAAAAGACTTTTTCACTATTCAATAAATAGATTCAAATCTATTTGAATCTAGAATCAAACTTTCTGTTTGATTCTAATAGGATCAATAGAATAGCACTAGTTCGTATGTGACGTCTTGCATATGGTTCTAGAATTCTAATCTATTGATTCTAGCTAGTCTATCTACTATTTCTATGAGTCATATGCAAGACGTCATTTTAGAAAAGACTTTTTCACTATTCAATAAATAGATTCAAATATATTTGAATCTAGAATCAAACTTTCTGTTTGATTCTAATAGAATCAATAGAATAGCACTAGTTCGTATGTGACGTCTTGCATATGGTTCTAGAATTCTAATCTATTGATTCTAGCTAGTCTATCTACTATTTCTATGAGTCATATGCAAGACGTCATTTTAGAAAAGACTTTTTCACTATTCAATAAATAGATTCAAATCTGTTTGAATCTAGAATTAAAATTTCTGTTTGATTCTCATAGAATCAATAGAATAGCACTAGTTCGTATGTGACGTCTTGCATATGGTTCTAAAATTCTAATCTATTGATTCTAGACCAGCTAGAATCAATAGTAGATAGAACAGTGAAAGTTTGATTCTAGCTAGTCTATCTACTATTTCTATGAGTCATATGCAAGACGTCATTTTAGAAAAGACTTTTTCACTAGTCAATAAATAGATTCAAATCTATTTGAATCTAGAATCAAACTTTCTGTTTGATTCTAATAGAATCAATAGAATAGCACTAGTTCGTATGTGACGTCTTGCATATGGTTCTAGAATTCTGATCTATTGATTCTAGCTAGTCTATCTACTATTTCTATGAGTCATATGCAAGACGTCATTTTAGAAAAGACTTTTTCACTATTCAATAAATAGATTCAAATCTATTTGAATCTAGAATCAAACTTTCTGTTTGATTCTAATAGAATCAATAGAATAGCACTAGTTCGTATGTGACGTCTTGCATATGGTACTAGAATTCTAATCAATTGATTCTAGACCAGCTAGAATCAATAGTAGATAGAACAGTGAAAGTTTGATTCTAGCTAGTCTATCTACTATTTCTATGAGTCATATGCAAGACGTCATTTTAGAAAAGACTTTTTCACTATTCAATAAATAGATTCAAATCTATTTGAATCTAGAATCAAACTTTCTGTTTGATTCTAATAGAATCAATAGAATAGCACTAGTTCGTATGTGACGTCTTGCATATGGTTCTAGAATTCTAATCTATTGATTCTAGCTAGTCTATCTACTATTTCTATGAGTCATATGCAAGACGTCATTTTAGAAAAGACTTTTTCTCTATTCAATATATAGATTCAAATCTATTTGAATCTAGAATCAAACTTTCTGTTTGATTCTAATAGAATCAATAGAATAGCACTAGTTCGTATGTGACGTCTTGCATATGGTTCTAGAATTCTAATCTATTGATTTTAGACCAGCTAGAATCAATAGTAGATAGAACAGTGAAAGTTTGATTCTAGCTAGTCTATCTACTATTTCTATGAGTCATATGCAAGACGTCATTTTAGAAAAGACTTTTTCACTATTCAATAAATAGATTCAAATCTATTTGAATCTAGAATCAAACTTTCTGTTTGATTCTAATAGAATCAATAGAATAGCACTAGTTCGTATGTGACGTCTTTCTTATGGTTCTAGAATTCTAATCTATTGATTCTAGCTAGTCTATCTACTATTTCTATGAGTCATATGCAAGACGTCATTTTAGAAAAGACTTTTTCACTATTCAATAAATAGATTCAAATCTATTTGAATCTAGAATCAAACTTTCTGTTTGATTCTAATAGAATCAATAGAATAGCACTAGTTCGTATGTGACGTCTTGCATATGGTTCTAGAATTCTAATCTATTGACTCTAGGCCAGCTAGAATCAATAGTAGATAGAACAGTGAAAGTTTGATTCTAGCTAGTCTATCTGCTATTTCTATGAGTCATATGCAAGACGTTATTTTAGAAAAGACTTTTTCACTATTCAATAAATAGATTCAAATCTATTTGAATCTAGAATCAAACTTTCTGTTTGATTCTAATAGAATCAATAGAATAGCACTAGTTTCTTATGTGACGTCTTGCATATGGTTCTAGAATTCTAATCTATTGATTCTAGCTAGTCTATCTACTATTTCTATGAGTCATATGCAAGACGTCATTTTAGAAAAGACTTTTTCACTATTCAATAAATAGATTCGAATCTATTTGAATCTAGAATCAAACTTTCTGTTTGATTCTAATAGAATCAATAGAATAGCACTAGTTCGTATTTGACGTCTTGCATATGGTTCTAGAATTCTAATCTATTGATTCTAGACCAGCTAGAATCAATAGTAGATAGAACAGTGAAAGTTTGATTCTAGCTAGTCTATCTACTATTTCTATGAGTCATATGCAAGACGTCATTTTAGAAAAGACTTTTCACTATTCAATAAATAGATTCAAATCTATTTGAATCTAGAATCAAACTTTCTGTTTGATTCTAATAGAATCAATAGAATAGCACTAGTTCGTATGTGACGTCTTGCATATGGTTCTAGAATTCCAATCTATTGATTCTAGCTAGTCTATCTACTATTTCTATGAGTCATATGCAAGACGTCATTTTAGAAAAGACTTTTTCACTATTCAATAAATAGATTCAAATCTATTTGAATCTAGAATCAAACTTTCTGTTTGATTCTAATAGAATCAATAGAATAGCACTAGTTCGTATGTGACGTCTTGCATATGGTTCTAGAATTCTAATCTATTGATTCTAGCTAGTCTATCTACTATTTCTATGAGTCATATGCAAGACGTCATTTTAGAAAAGACTTTTTCACTATTCAATAAATAGATTCAAATCTATTTGAATCTAGAATCAAACTTTCTGTTTGATTCTAATAGAATCAATAGAATAGCACTAGTTCGTATGTGACGTCTTGCATATGGTTCTAGAATTCTAATCTATTGATTCTAGACCAGCTAGAATCAATAGTAGATAGAACAGTGAAAGTTTGATTATAGCTAGTCTATCTACTATTTCTATGAGTCATATGCAAGACGTCATTTTAGAAAAGACTTTTTCACTATTCAATAAATAGATTCAAATCTATTTGAATCTAGAATCAAACTTTCTGTTTGATTCTAATAGAATCAATAAAATAGCACTAGTTCGTATGCGACGTCTTGCATATGGTTCTAGAATTCTAATCTATTGATTCTAGCTAGTCTATCTACTATTTCTATGAGTCATATGCAAGATGTCATTTTAGAAAAGACTTTTTCACTATTCAATAAATAGATTCAAATCTATTTGAATCTAGAATCAAACTTTTTGTTTGATTCTAATAGAATCAATAGAATAGCACTAGTTTGTATGTGACGTCTTGCATATGGTTCTAGAATTCTAATCTATTGATTCTAGACCAGCTAGAATCAATAGTAGATAGAACAGTGAAAGTTTGATTCTAGCTAGTCTATCTACTATTTCTATGAGTCATATGCAAGACGTCATTTTAGAAAAGACTTTTTCACTATTCAATAAATAGATTCAAATCTATTTGAATCTAGAATCAAACTTTCTGTTTGATTCTAATAGAATCAATAGAATAGCACTAGTTCGTATGTGACGTCTTGCATATGGTTCTAGAATTCTAATCTATTGATTCTAGACCAGCTAGAATCAATAATAGATAGAACAGTGAAAGTTTGATTCTAGCTAGTCTATCTACTATTTCTATGAGTCATATGCAAGACGTCATTTTAGAAAAGACTTTTTCACTATTCAATAAATAGATTCAAATCTATTTGAATCTAGAATCAAACTTTCTGTTTGATATATGTCTTGCTGTCTTGCATATGTCTTGTGCATATGTCTTGCATATGGTTCTAGAATTCTAATCTATTGATTCTAGCTAGTCTATCTACTATTTCTATGAGTCATATGCAAGACGTCATTTTAGAAAAGACTTTTTCACTATTCAATAAATAGATTCAAATCTATTTGAATCTAGAATCAAACTTTCTGTTAGATTCAAATAGAATCAATAGAATAGCATTAGTTCGTATGTGACGTCTTGCATATGGTTCTAGAATTCTAATCTATTGATTCTAGCTAGTCTATCTACTATTTCTATGAGTCATATGCAAGACGTCATTTTAGAAAAGACTTTTTCACTATTCAATAAATAGATTCAAATCTATTTGAATCTAGAATCAAACTTTCTGTTTGATTCTAATAGAATCAATAGAATAGCACTAGTTCGTATGTGACGTCTTGCATATGGTTCTAGAATTCTAATCTATTGATTCTAGACCAGCTAGAATCAATAGTAGATAGAACAGTGAAAGTTTGATTCTAGCTAGTCTATCTACTATTTCTATGAGTCATATGCAAGACGTCATTTTAGAAAAGACTTTTTCACTATTCAATAAATAGATTCAAATCTATTTGAATCTAGAATCAAACTTTCTGTTTGATTGTAATAGAATCAATAGAATAGCACTAGTTCGTATGTGACGTCTTGCATATGGTTCTAGAATTCTAATCTATTGATTCTAGCTAGTCTATCTACTATTTCTATGAGTCATATGCAAGACGTCATTTTAGAAAAGACTTTTTCACTACTCAATAAATAGATTCAAATCTATTTGAATCTAGAATCAAACTCTCTGTTTGATTCTAATAGAATCCATAGAATAGCACTAGTTCGTATGTGACGTCTTGCATATGGTTCTAGAATTCTAATCTATTGATTCTAGACCAGCTAGAATCAATAGTAGATAGAACAGTGAAAGTTTGATTCTAGCTAGTCTATCTACTATTTCTATGAGTCATATGCAAGACGTCATTTTAGAAAAGACTTTTTCACTATTCAATAAATAGATTCAAATCTATTTGAATCTAGAATCAAACTTTCTGTTTGATTCTAATAGAATCAATAGAATAGCACTAGTTCGTATGTGACGTCTTGCATATGGTTCTAGAATTCTCATCTATTGATTCTAGCTAGTCTATCTACTATTTCTATGAGTCATATGCAAGACGTCATTTTAGAAAAGACTTTTTCACTATTCAATAAATAGATTCAAATCTATTTGAATCTAGAATCAAACTTTCTGTTTGATTCTAATAGAATCAATAGAATAGCACTAGTTCGTATGTGACGTCTTGCATATGGTTCTAGAATTCTAATCTATTGATTCTAGACCAGTTAGAATCAATAGTAGATAGAATAGTGAAAGTTTGATTCTAGCTAGTCTATCTACTATTTCTATGAGTCATATGCAAGACGTCATTTTAGAAAAGACTTTTTCACTATTCAATAAATAGATTCAAATCTATTTGAATATAGAATCAAACTTTCTGTTTGGTTCTAATAGAATCAATAGAATAGCACTAGTTCGTATGTGACGTCTTGCATATGGTTCTAGAATTCTAATCTATTGATTATAGCTAGTCTATCTACTATTTCTATGAGTCATATGCAAGACGTCATTTTAGAAAAGACTTTTTCACTATTCAATAAATAGATTCAAATCTATTTGAATCTAGAATCAAACTTTCTGTTTGATTCTAATAAAATCAATAGAATAGCACTAGTTCGTATGTGACGTCTGGCATATGGTTCTAGAATTCTAATCTATTGATTCTAGACCAGCTAGAATCAATAGTAGATAGAACAGTGAAAGTTTGATTCTAGCTAGTCTATCTACTATTTCTATGAGTCATATGCAAGACGTCCTTTTAGAAAAGACTTTTTCACTATTCAATAAATAGATTCAAATCTATTTGAATCTAGAATCAAACTTTCTGTTTGATTCTAATAGAATCAATAGAATAGCACTAGTTCGTATGTGACGTCTTGCATATGGTTCTAGAATTCTAATCTATTGATTCTAGCTAGTCTATCTACTATTTCTATGAGTCATATGCAAGACGTCATTTTAGAAAAGACTTTTTCACTATTCAATAAATAGATTCAAATCTATTTGAATCTAGAATCAAACTTTCTGTTTGATTCTAATAGAATCAATAGAATAGCACTAGTTTGTATGTGACGTCTTGCATATGGTTCTAGAATTCTAATCTATTGATTCTAGACCAGCTAGAATCAATAGTAGATAGAACAGTGAAAGTTTGATTCTACCTAGTCTATCTACTATTTCTATGAGTCATATGCAAGACGTCATTTTAGAAAAGACTTTTTCACTATTTAATAAATAGATTCAAATGTATTTGAATCTAGAATCAAACTTTCTGTTTGATTCTAATAGAATCAATAGAATAGCACTAGTTCGTATGTGACGTCTTGCATATGGTTCTAGAATTCTAATCTATTGATTCTAGCTAGTCTATCTACTATTTCTATGAGTCATATGCAAGACGTCATTTTAGAAAAGACTTTTTCACTATTCAATAAATAGATTCAAATCTCTTTGAATATAGAATCAAACTTTCTGTTTGATTCTAATAGAATCAATAGAATAGCACTAGTTCGTATGTGACGTCTTGCATATGGTTCTAGAATTCTAATCTATTGATTCTAGACCAGCTAGAATCAATAGTAGATAGAACAGTGAAAGTTTGATTCTAGCTAGTCTATCTACTATTTCTATGAGTCATATGCAAGACGTCATTTTAGAAAAGACTTTTTCACTATTCAATAAATAGATTCAAATCTATTTGAATCTAGAATCAAACTTTCTGTTTGATTCTAATAGAATCAATAGAATAGCACTAATTCGTATGTGACGTCTTGCATATGGTTCTAGAATTCTAATCTATTGATTCTAGCTAGTCTATCTACTATTTCTATGAGTCATATGCAAGACGTCATTTTAGAAAAGACTTTTTCACTATTCAATAAATAGATTCAAATCTATTTGAATCTAGAATCAAACTTTCTGTATGATTCTAATAGAATCAATAGAATAGCACTAGTTCGTATGTGACGTCTTGCATATGGTTCTAGAATTCTAATCTATTGATTCTAGACCAGCTAGAATCAATAGTAGATAGAACAGTAAAAAGTTTGATTCTAGCTAGTCTATCTACTATTTCTATGAGTCATATGCAAGATGTCATTTTAGAAAAGACTTTTTCACTATTCAATAAATAGATTCAAATCTATTTGAATCTAGAATCAAAATTTCTGTTTGATTCTAATAGAATCAATAGAATAGCACTAGTTCGTATGTGACGTCTTGCATATGGTTCTAGAATTCTAATCTATTGATTCTAGCTAGTCTATCTACTAGTTCTATGAGTCATATGCAAGACGTCATTTTAGAAAAGACTTTTTCACTATTCAATAAATAGATTCAAATCTATTTGAATCTAGAATCAAACTTTCTGTTTGATTCTAATAGAATCAATAGAAAAGCACTAGTTCGTATGTGACGTCTTGCATATGGTTCTAGAATTCTAATCTATTGATTCTAGACCAGCTAGAATCAATAGTAGATATTACAGTGAAAGTTTGATTCTAGCTAGTCTATCTACTATTTCTATGAGTCATATGCAAGACGTCATTTTAGAAAAGACTTTTTCACTATTCAATAAATAGATTCAAATCTATTTGAATCTAGAATCAAACTTTCTGTTTGATTCTAATAGAATCAATAGAATAGCACTAGTTCGTATGTGACGTCTTGTATATGGTTCTAGAATTCTAATCTATTGATTCTAGCTAGTCTATCTACTATTTCTATGAGTCATATGCAAGACGTCATTTTAGAAAAGACTTTTTCACCATTCAATAAATAGATTCAAATCTATTTGAATCTAGAATCAAACTTTCTGTTTGATTCTAATAGAATCAATAGAATAGCACTAGTTCGTATGTGACGTCTTGCATATGGTTCTAGAATTCTAATCTATTGATTCTAGACCAGCTAGAATCAATAGTAGATAGAACTGTGAAAGGTTGATTCTAGCTAGTCTATCTACTGTTTTTATGAGTCATATGCAAGACGTCATTTTAAAAAAGACTTTTTCACTATTCAATAAATAGATTCAAATCTATTTGAATCTAGAATCAAACTTTCTGTTTGATTCTAATAGAATCAATAGAATAGCACTAGTTCGTATGTGACGTCTTGCATATGGTTCTAGAATTCTAATCTATTGATTCTAGCTAGTCT
>NW_027064359.1:0-26633 GCF_032884065.1 Artemia franciscana
TAAAGAATGTGATTAAAGGCACTTTTCCTATGTCAAAAGTTTTAGTTTTCGAGGGTAATAGCTACGTATGTTGAAAAAATGAAGATATTAGACAATTTTATTATTGCACATGGTAAAGAATGTGATTAAAGGGCTCTTTTCCTATTTCAAAAGCTTTAGTTTACGAGGGTAATTGCTACGTATGTTGTAAAAATGAAGATATTAGACTATTTTATGATTGCACATGGTAAAGAATGTGATTAAAGGTTCTTTTCCTATTTCAAAAGTTTTAGTTTTCGAGGTTAATAGCTACATATGTTGAAAAAATTAAGATATTAGACTATTTTATGACTGCAAATGGTAAAGAAAGTGATTAAAGGCTCTTTTCCTATTTCAAAAGTTTTAGTTTTCGAGGGTAATAGCTACGTATGTTGAAAAAATGAAGATATTAGACTATTTTATGATTGCACATTGTAAAGAATGTGATTAAAGGCTCTTTTCCTATGTCAAAAGTTTTAGTTTTCGAGGGTAATAGCTACGTATGTTGAAAAAATGAAGATATTAGACTATTTTATGATTGCAAATGGTAAAGAATGTGATTAAAGGCTCTTTTCCTAATTCAAAAGTTTTAGTTTTCGAGGGTAATAGCTACGTATGTTGAAAAATGAAGATATTAGACTATTTTATGATTGCAAATGGTAAGGAATGTGATTAAAGGCTCTTTTCCTATGTCAAAAGTTTTAGTTTTCGAGGATAATAGCTACGTTTGTTGAAAAAATGAAGATATTGGGCAATTTTATGATTGAACATGGTAAATAATGTGCTTAAAGGCTCTTTTCCTATTTCAAAAGTTTTAATTTTCGAGGGTAATAGCTACGTATGTTGAAAAAATGAAGATATTAGACTATTTTACGATTGCACATGGTAAAGAATGTGATTAAAGGCTCTTTTCCTATTTCAAAAGTTTTAGTTTTCGAGGGTAATAGCTACGTATGTTGGAAAAATGAAGATATTAGACTATTTTATGATTGCAAATGGTAAAGAATGTGATTAAAGGCTCTTTTCCTATTTCAAAAGTTTTAGTTTTCGAGGGTAATAGCTACGTATGTTGAAAAAATGAAGATATTAGACTATTTTATGATTGCAAATGGTAAAGAATGTGATTAAAGGCTCTTTTCCAATTTCAAAAGTTTTAGTTTTCGAGGGTAATAGCTAAGTATGTTGAAAAAATGAAGATATTAGACTATTTTATGATTGCAAATGGTAAGGAATGTGATTAAAGGCTCTTTTCCTATTTCAAAAGTTTTAGTTTTCGAGGGTAATAGCTAAGTATGTTGAAAAAATGAAGATATTAGACTATTTTATGATTGCAAATGGTAAAGAATGTGATTAAAGGCTCTTTTCCTATGTCAAAAGTTTTAGTTTTCGAGGGTAATAGCTACGTATGTTGAAAAAATGAAGATATTAGACTATTTTATGATTGCACATGGTAAAGAATGTGATTAAAGGCTCTTTTCCTATGTCAAAAGTTTTAGTTTTCGAGGGTAATAGCTACGTATGTTGAAAAAATGAAGATATTAGACTATTTTATGATTGCACATGGTAAAGAATGTGATTAAAGGCTCTTTTCCTATTTCAAAAGTTTTAGTTTTCGAGGGTAATAGCTACGTATGTTGAAAAAATGAAGATATTAGACAATTTTATTATTGCACATGGTAAAGAATGTGATTAAAGGCTGTTTTCCTATGTCAAAAGTTTTAGTTTTCGAGGGTAATAGCTACGTATGTTGAAAAAATGAAGATATTAGACTATTTTATGATTGCACATGGTAAAGAATGTGATTAAAGGCTCTTTTCCTATTTCAAAAGTTTTAGTTTTCGACGGTAACAGCTACATATGTTGAAAAAATGAAGATATTAGACTATTTTATGATTGCAAATGGTAAAGAATGTGATTAAAGGCTCTTTTCCTATGTCAAAAGTTTTAGTTTTCGAGGGTAATAGCTACGTATGTTGAAAAAATGAAGATATTAGACTATTTTATGATTGCACATGGTAAAGAATGTGATTAAAGGCTCTTTTCCTATTTCAAAAGTTTTAGTTTTTGAGGGTAATAGCTACGTATGTTGAAAAAATGAAGATATTAGACAATTTTATGATTGCACATGGTAAACAATGTGATTAAAGGCTCTTTTCCGATGTCAAAGGTTTTAGTTTTCGAGGGTAATAGCTACGTATGTTGAAAAAATTAAGATATTAGACTATTTTATGATTGCACATGGTAAAGAATGTGATTAAAGGCTCTTTTCCTATTTCAAAAGTTTTAGTTTTTGAGGGTAATAGCTACGTATGTTGAAAAAATGAAGATATAAGACTATTTTATGATTGCAAATGGTAAAGAATGTGATTAAAGGCTCTTTTCCTATGTCAAAAGTTTTAGTTTTCGAGGGTAATAGCTACGTATGTTGAAAAAATGAAGATATTAGACTATTTTATGATTGCACATGGTAAAGAATGTTACTAAAGGCTATTTTCCTATTTCAAAAGTTTTAGTTTTCGAGGGTAATAGCTACGTATGTTGAAAAAATGAAGATATTAGACTATTTTATGATTGCAAATGGTAAAGAATGTGATTAAAGAATCTTTTCCTATTTCAAAAGTTTTAGTTTTCGAGGGTAATAGCTACGTATGTTAAAACAATGAAGATATTAGACCATTTTATGATTGCAAATGGTAAGAAATGTGATTAAAGGCTCTTTTCCTATGTCAAAAGTTTTAGTTTTCGAGGGTAATAGCTACGTATGTTGAAAAAATGAAGATATTAGACTATTTTATGATTGCACATGGTAAAGAATGTGATTAAAGGCTGTTTTCCTATGTCAAAAGTTTTAGTTTTTGAGGGTAATAGCTACGTATGTTGAAAAAATGAAGATATTAGACTATTTTATGATTGCACATGGTAAAGAATGTGATTAAAGGCTCTTTTCCTATATCAAAAGTTTTAGTTTTCGAGGGTAATAGCTACGTATGTTGAAAAAATGAAGATATTAGACTATTTTATGATTGCAAATGGTAAAGAATGTGATTAAAGGCTCTTTTCCTATGTCAAAAGTTTTAGTTTTCGAGGGTAATAGCTTTGTCTGTGGAAAAAATGAAGATATTAGACAATTTTATGATTACACATGGTAAAGAATGTGATTAAAGGCTCTTTTCCTATTTCAAAAGTTTTAGTTTTCGAGGGTAATAGCTACGTATGTTGAAAAAATGAAGATATTAGACTATTTTATGATTGCAAATGGTAAAGAATGTGATTAAAGGCTCTTTTCCTATGTCAAAAGTTTTAGTTTTCGAGGGCACTAGCTACGTATGTTGAAAAAATGAAGATATTAGACAATTTTATGATTGCACATGGTAAAAATTGTGATTAAACGCTCTTTTCCTATATCAAAAGTTTTAGTTTTCGAGGGTAATAGCTACGTATGTTGAAAAAATGAAGATATTAGACAATTTTATGATTGCACATGGTAAAGAATGTGATTAAAGGCTCTTTCCCTATGTCAAAAGTTTTAGTTTTCGAGGGTAATAGCTACGTATGTTGAAAAAATGACGATATTAGACTATTTTATGATTGCACATGGTAAAGAATGTGATTAAAGGCTCTTTTCCTATTTCAAAAGTTTTAGTTTTCGAGGGTAATAGAAACGTATGTTGAAAAAATGAAGATATTAGACTATTCTATGATTGCAAATGGTAAAGAATGTGATTAAAGGCACTTTTCCTATGTCAAAAGTTTTAGTTTTCGAGGGTAATAGCTACGTATGTTGAAAAAATGAAGATATTAGACAATTTTATTATTGCACATGGTAAAGAATGTGATTAAAGGCTCTTTTCCTATTTCAAAAGTTTTAGTTTTCGAGGGTAATAGCTACGTATGCTGAAAAGATGAAGATATTAGACTATTTTATGATTGCAAATGGTAAAGAATGTGATTAAAGGCTCTTTTCCTATTTCAAAAGTTTTAGTTTTCGAGGGTAATAGCTACGTATGTTGAAAAAATGAAGATATTAGACTATTTTATGATTGCAAATGGTAAAGAATATGATTAAAGGCTCTTTTCCTATTTCAAAAGTTTTAGTTTTCGAGGGTAATAGCTACGTATGTTGAAAAAATGAAGATATTAGACTATTTTATGATTGCAAATAGTAAAGAATGTGATTAAAGGCTCTTTTCCTAATTCAAAAGTTTTAGTTTTCGAGGGTAATAGCTACGTATGTTGAAAAAATGAAGATATTAGACTATTTTATGATTGTAAATGGTAAAGAATGTGATTAAAGGCTCTTTTCCTATGTCAAAAGTTTTAGTTTTCGAGGGTAATAGCTAAGTTTGTTGAAAAAATGAAGATATTGGGCAATTTTATGATTGAACATGGTAAATAATGTGCTTAAAGGCTCTTTTCCTATTTCAAAAGTTTTAGTTTTCGAGGGTAATAGCTACGTATGTTGAAAAAATGAAGATATTAGACTATTTTACGATTGCACATGGTAAAGAATGTGATTAAAGGCTCTTTTCCTATTTCAAAAGTTTTAGCTTTCGAGGGTAATAGCTACGTATGTTGGAAAAATGAAGATATTAGACTATTTTATGATTGCAAATGGTAAAGAATGTGATTAAAGGCTCTTTTCCTATTTCAAAAGTTTTAGTTTTCGAGGGTAATAGCTACGTATGTTGAAAAAATGAAGATATTAGACTATTTTATGATTGCAAATGGTAAGGAATGTGATTAAAGGCTCTTTTCCTATTTCAAAAGTTTTAGTTTTCGAGGGTAATAGCTAAGTATGTTGAAAAAATGAAGATATTAGACTATTTTATGATTGCAAATGGTAAAGAATGTGATTAAAGGCTCTTTTCCTATGTCAAAAGTTTTAGTTTTCGAGGGTAATAGCTACGTATGTTGAAAAAATGAAGATATTAGACTATTTTATGATTGCACATGGTAAAGAATGTGATTAAAGGCTCTTTTCCTATTTCAAAAGTTTTAGTTTTCGAGGGTAATAGCTACGTATGTTGAAAAAATGAAGATATTAGACAATTTTATGATTGCACATGGTAAAGAATGTGATTAAAGGCTCTTTTCCTATGTCAAAAGTTTTAGTTTTCGAGGGTAATAGCTACGTATGTTGAAAAAATGAAGATATTAGACTATTTTATGATTGCACATGGTAAAGAATGTGATTAAAGGCTCTTTTCCTATTTCAAAAGTTTTAGTTTTTGAGGGTAATAGCTACGTATATTGAAAAAATGAAGATATTAGACAATTTTATGATTGCACATGGTAAACAATGTGATTAAAGGCTCTTTTCCTGTGTCAAAAATTTTAGTTTTCGAGGGTAATAGCTACGTATGTTGAAAAAATGAAGATATTAGACTATTTTATGATTGCACATGGTAAAGAATGTGATTAAAGGCTCTTTTCCTATTTCAAAAGTTTTAGTTTTTGAGGGTAATAGCTACGTATGTTGAAAAAATGAAGATATAAGACTATTTTATGATTGCAAATGGTAAAGAACGTGATTAAAGGCTCTTTTCCTATGTCAAAAATTTTAGTTTTCGAGGGTAATAGCTACGTATGTTGAAGAAATGAAGATATTAGACTATTTTATGATTGCACATGGTAAAGAATGTGATTAAAGGCTCTTTTCCTATTTCAAAAGTTTTAGTTTTCGAGGGTAATAGTTACGTAGGTTGAAAAAATGAAGATATTAGACTATTTTATGATTGCAAATGGTAAAGAATGTGATTAAAGGCTCTTTTCCTATGTCAAAAGTTTTAGTTTTCGAGGGTAATAGCTACGTATGTTGAAAAAATGAAGGTATTAGACAATTTTATGATTGCACATGGTAAAGAATGTGATTAAAGGCTCTTTTCCTATTTCAAAAGTTTTAGTTTTCGAGGGTAATAGTTACGTATGTTGAAAAAATGAAGATATTAGACTATTTTATGATTGCACATGGTAAAGAATGTGATTAAAGGCTCTTTTCCTATTTCAAAAGTTTTAGTTTTCGAGGGTAATAGCTATGTATGTTCAAAAAATGAAGATATTAGACAATTTTATGATTGCACATGGTAAAGAATGTGATTAAAGGCTCTTTTCCTATGTCAAAAGTTTTAGTTTTCGAGGGTAATAGCTACGTATGTTGAAAAAATGAAGATATTAGACTATTTTATGATTGCACATGGTAAAGAATGTGATTAAAGGCTCTTTTCCTATTTAAAAAGTTTTAGTTTTCGAGGGTAATAGCTACGTATGTTGAAAAAATGAAGATATTAGACTATTTTATGATTGCAAATGGTAAAGAATGTGATTAAAGGCTCTTTAGTTTTCGAGGGTAATAGCTACGTATGTTGAAAAAATGAAGATATTAGACTATTTTATGATTGCAAATGGTAAAGAATGTGATTAAAGGCTCTTTTCCTATTTCAAAAGTTTTAGTTTTCGAGGGTAATAGCTACGTATGTTGAAAAAGTGAAGATATTAGACTATTTTATGATTGCACATGGTAAAGAATGTGATTAAAGGCTCTTTTCCTATTTCAAAAGTTTTAGTTTTCGAGGGTAATAGTTACGTTTGTTCAAAAAATGAAGATATTAGACAATTTTATGATTGCACATGGTAAAGAATGTGATTAAAGGCTCTTTTCCTATGTCAAAAGTTTTAGTTTTTGAGGGTAATAGCTACGAATGTTGAAAAAATGAAGATATTAGACTATTTTATGATTGCACATGGTAAAGAATGTGATTAAAGGCTCTTTTCCTATTTCAAAAGTTTTAGTTTTCGAGGGTAATAGCTACGTATGTTGAAAAAATGAAGATATTAGACTATTTTATGATTGCAAATGGTAAAGAATGTGATTAAAGGCTCTTTTCCTATGTCAAAAGTTTTAGTTTTCGAGGGTAATAGCTACGTATGTTGAAAAAATGAAGATATTAGACAATTTTATGATTGCACATGGTAAAGAATGTGATTAAAGGCTCTTTTCCTATTTCAAAAGTTTTAGTTTTCGAGGGTAATTGCTACGTATGTTGAAAAAATGAAGATATTAGACTATTTTATGATTGCACATGGTAAAGAATGTGATTAAAGGCTCTTTTCCTATTTCAAAAGTTTTAGTTTTCGAGGGTAATAGCTACGTATGTTGAAAAAATGAAGATATTAGACTATTTTATGATTGCAAATGGTAAAGAATGTGATTAAAGGCTCTTTTCCTATTTCAAAAGTTTTAGTTTTCGAGGGGTAATAGCTACGTCCTTGGAAAAAAATTAAGATATTAGACTATTTTATGATTGCACAAGGTAAAGAATGTGATTAAAGGCTCTTTTCCTATTTCAAAAGTTTTAGTTTTCGGGGGTAATAGCTACGTCCGTGGAAAAAATGAAGATTTTAGACTATTTTATGATTGCACATGGTAAAGAATGTGATTAAAGGCTCTTTTCCTATTTCAAAAGTTTTAGTTTTTGGGGGTAATAGCTAAGTCTGTGGAAAAAAATGAAGATATTAGACTATTTTATGATTGCATATGGTAAAGAATGTGATTAAAGGCTCTTTTCCTATTTCAAAAGTTTTAGTTTTCGAGGGTATTAGCTATGTCTGTGGAAAAAAATGAAGATATTAGACTATTTTATGATTGCAAATGGTAAAGAATGTGATTAAAGGCTCTTTTCCTATTTCAAAAGTTTTAGTTTTTGGGGGTAATAGCTACGTCCGTGGAAAAAATGAAAATATTAGACTATTTTATGATTGCACATGGTAAAGAATGTGATTAAAGGCTCTTTTCCTATTTCAAAAGTTTTAGTTTTCGAGGGTATTAGCTATGTCTGTGGAAAAAATGAAGATATTAGACTATTTTACGATTGCACATGGTGAAGAATGTGATTAAAGGCTCTTTTCCTATTTCAAAAGTTTTAGTTTTTGAGGGTAATAGCTACGTATGTTGAAAAAATGAAGATATTAGACTATTTTATGATTGCACATGGTAAAGAATGTGATTAAAGGCTCTTTTCCCATTTCAAAAGTTTTAGTTTTCGAGGGTAATAGCTACGTATGTTGAAAAAATGAAGATATTAGACTATTTTATGATTGCAAATGGTAAAGAATGTGATTAAAGGCTCTTTTCCTATTTCAAAAGTTTTAGTTTTCGAGGGGTAATAGCTATGTCCTTGGAAAAAAATTAAGATATTAGACTATTTTATGATTGCACATGGTAAAGAATGTGAATAAAGGCTCTTTTCCTATTTCAAAAGTTTTAGTTTTCGGGGGTAATAGCTACGTCCGTGGAAAAAATGAAGATATTAGACTATTTTATGATTGCACATGGTAAATAATCTGATTAAAGGCTCTTTTCCTGTTTCAAAAGTTTTAGTTTTTGGGGGTAATAGCTAAGTCTGTGGAAAAAAATGAAGATATTAGACTATTTTATGATTGCATATGGTAAAGAATGTGATTAAAGGCTCTTTTCCTATTTCAAAAGTTTTAGTTTTCGAGGGTATTAGCTATGTCTGTGGAGAAAAATGAAGATATTAGACTATTTTATGATTGCAAATGGTAAAGAATGTGATTAAAGGCTCTTTTCCTATTTCAAAAGTTTTAGTTTTTGGGGGTAATAGCTACGTCCGTGGAAAAAATGAAAATATTAGACTATTTTATGATTGCACATGGTAAAGAATGTGATTAAAGGCTCTTTTCCTATTGCAAAAGGTTTAGTTTTCGGGGGTAATAGATACAACCGTGGAAAAAATGAAGATATTAGACTATTTTATGATTGCACATGGTAAAGAATGTGATTAAAGGCTCTTTTACTATTTCAAAAGTTTTTGTTTTCAGGGGTAATAGCTACGTCCTTGGAAAAAAATGAAGATATTAGACTATTTTATGATTGCAAATGGTAAAGAATGTGATTCAAGGCTCTTTTCCTATTTCAAAAGTTTTAGTTTTCGGGGGTAATAGCTACGTCCGTGGAAAAAATGAAGATATTAGACTATTTTATGATTGCACATGGTAAACAATGTGATTAAAGGCTCTTTTCCTATTTCAAAAGTTTTAGTTTTCGGGGGTAATAGCTACATCCGTGGAAAAAAATGAAGATATTAGACTATTTTATGATTGCAAATGGTAAAGAATGTGATTAAAGGCTCTTTTCCTACTTCAAAAGTTTTAGTTTTCGAGGGTAATAGCTATGTCCGTGGAAAAAATGAAGATATTAGACTATTTTATGATTGCATATGGTAAAGAATGTGATTAAAGGCTCTTTTCCTATTTCAAAAGTTTTAGTTTTCGAGGGTAATAGCTATGTCTGTGGAAAAAATGAAGATATTAGACTATTTTATGATTGCACATGGTAAAGAATGTGATTAAAGGCTCTTTTCCTATTTCAAAAGTTTTAGTTTTTGGGGGTAATAGATACGTCCGTTGAAAAAATGAAGATATTAGACTATTTTATGATTGCACATGGTAAAGAATGTGATTAAAGGCTCTTTTCCTATTTCAAAAGTTTTACTTTTCGGGGGTAATAGCTACGTCCGTGGAAAAAATGAAGATATTGGACTATTTTATGATTGCATATGGTAAAGAATGTGATTAAAGGCTCTTTTCCTATTTCAAAAGTTTTAGTTTTCGGGGGTAATAGCTACGTCCGTGGAAAAAAATGAAGATATTAGACTATTTTATGATTGCAAATGGTAAAGAATGTGATTAAAGGCTCTTTTCCTATTTCAAAAGTTTTAGTTTTCGAGGGTAATAGCTATATCCGTGGAAAAAATGAAGATATTAGACTATTTTATGATTGCACATGGTAAAGAATGTGATTAAAGGCTCTTTTACTATTTCAAAAGTTTTTGTTTTTGGGGGTAATAGCTACGTCCGTGGAAAAAATGAAGATATTAGACTATTTTATGATTGCACATGGTAAAGAATGTGATTAAAGGCTCTTTTCCTATTTCAAAAGTTTTAGTTTTCCGGGGTAATAGCTACGTCCGTGGAAAAAAATGAAGATATTAGACTATTTTATGATTGCAAATGGTAAAGAATGTGATTAAAGGCTCTTTTCCTATTTCAAAAGTTTTAGTTTTCGGGGGTAATAGCTACGTCCTTGGAAAAAAATTAAGATATTAGACTATTTTATGATTGCACATGGTAAAGAATGTGATTAAAGGCTCTTTTCCTATTTCAAAAGTTTTAGTTTTCGGGGGTAATAGCTACGTCCGTGGAAAAAATGAAGATTTTAGACTATTTTATGATTGCACATGGTAAAGAATGTGATTAAAGGCTCTTTTCCTATTTCAAAAGTTTTAGTTTTTGGGGGTAATAGCTAAGTCTGTGGAAAAAAATGAAGATATTAGACTACTTTATGATTGCATATGGTAAAGAATGTGATTAAAGGCTCTTTTCCTATTTCAAAAGTTTTATTTTTCGAGGGTATTAGTTATGTCTTTGGAAAAAATGAAGATATTAGACTTCTTATGATTGCACATGGTGAAGAATGTGATTAAAGGTTCTTTTCATATTTCAAAAGTTTTAGTTTTCGGGGGTAATAGCTACGTCTGGGGAAAAAATGAAGATATTAGACTATTTTATGACTGCAATGGTAAAGAATGTGATTAAAGGCTCTTTTCCTATTTCAAAAGTTTTAGTTTTCGAGGGTAATAGCTATGTCTGTGGAAAAAATGAAGATATTAAACTATTTTATGATTGCACATGGTAAAAAATGTGATTAAAGGCTCTTTTCCTATTTCAAAAGTTTTAGTTTTCGGGGGTAATAGCTACGTCCGTGGAAAAAATGAAGATATTAGACCATTTTATGATTGCACATGGTAAAGAATGTAATTAAAGGCTCTTTTCCTATTTCAAAAGTTTTAGTTTTCGGGGGTAATATTTACGTCGGTGGAAAAAATGAAGATATTAGACTATTTTATGATTGCAATGGTAAAGAATGTGATTAAAGGCTCTTTTCCTATTTCAAAAGTTTTAGTTTTCGAGGGTAATAGCTATGTCCGTGGAAAAAATGAAGATATTAGACTATTTTATGATTGCACATGGTAAAGAATGTGATTAAAGGCTCTTTTACTATTTCAAAAGTTTTTGTTTTCGGGGGTAATAGCTACGTCCTTGGAAAAAAATGAAGATATTAGACTATTTTATGATTGCACATGGTAAAGAATGTGATTAAAGGCTCTTTTCCTATTTCAAAAGTTTTAGTTTTCGGGGGTAATAGCTACGTCCGTGGAAAAAATGAAGATATTAGACTATTTTATGATTGCACATGGTAAAGAATTTGATTAAAGGCTCTTTTCCTGTTTCAAAAGTTTTAGTTTTCGTGGGTATTAGCTAAGTCTGAGGAAAAAATGAAGATATTAGACTATTTTATGATTGCGCATGGTAAAGAATGTGATTAAAGGCTCTTTTCCTGTTTCAAAGTTTTAGTTTTCGCGGGGTAATAGCTACGTCCGTGGAAAAAAATGAAGATATTAGAATATTTTATGATTGCAAATGGTAAAGAATGTGATTAAAGGCTCTTTTCCTATTTCAAAAGATTTAGTTTTCAAGGGTAATAGCTATATCCGTGGAAAAAATGAAGATATTAGACTATTTTATGATTGCATATGGTAAAGAATGTGATTAAAGGCTCTTTTACTATTTCAAAAGTTTTAGTTTTCGGGGGTAATAGCTACGTCCTTGGAAAAAAATGAAGATATTAGACTATTTTATGATTGCACATGGTAAAGAATGTGATTAAAGGCTCTTTTCCTATTTCAAAAGTTTTAGTTTTCGGGGGTAATAGCTACGCCCGTGGAAAAAATGAAGATATTAGACTATTTTATGATTGCACATGGTAAAGAATGTGATTAAAGGCTCTTTTCCTATTTCAAAAGTTTTAGTTTTTGGGGGTAATAGCTAAGTCCGTGGAAAAAAATGAAGATATTAGACTATTTTATGATTGCATATGGTAAAGAATGTGATTAAAGGCTCTTTTCCTATTTCAAAAGGTTTAGTTTTCGAGGGTAATAGCTATGTCTGTGGAAAAAATGAAGATATTAGACTATTTTATGATTGCATACGGTAAAGAATGTGATTAAAGGCTCTTTTCCTATTTCAAAAGTTTTAGTTTTTGGGGGTAATAGCTACGTCCGTGGAAAAAAATGAAGATATTAGACTATTTTATGATTGCAAATGGTAAAGAATGTGATTAAAGGCTCTTTTCCTATTTCAAAAGTTTTAGTTTTCGGGGTAATAGCTACGTCCGTGGAAAAAAATGAAGATATTAGACTATTTTATGATTCCAAATGGTAAAGAATGTGATTAAAGGCTCTTTTCCTATTTCAAAAGTTTTAGTTTTCGAGGGTAATAGCTATGTCCGTGGAAAAAATGAAGATATTAGACTATTTTATGATTGCACATGGTAAAGAATGTGATTAAAGGCTCTTTTCCTATTTCAAAAGTTTTACTTTTCGGGGGTAATAACTACGTCCGTGGAAAAAATGAAGATATTGGACTATTTTATGATTGCATATGGTAAAGAATGTGATTAAAGGCTCTTTTCCTATTTCAAAAGTTTTAGTTTTCGGGGGTAATAGCTACGTCCGTGGAAAAAATGAAGATATTAGACTATTTTATGATTGCAAATGGTAAAGAATGTGATTAAAGGCTCTTTTCCTATTTCAAAAGTTTTAGTTTTCGAGGGTAATAGCTATGTCCGTGGAAAAAATGAAGATATTAGACTATTTTATGATTGCACATGGTAAAGAATGTGATTAAAGGCTCTTTTACTATTTCAAAAGTTTTTTTTTTCGGGGGTAATAGCTACGTCCTTGGAAAAAATGAAGATATTAGACTATTTTATGATTGCACATGGTAAAGAATGTGATTAAAGGCTCTTTTCCTATTTCAAAAGTTTTAGTTTTCGGGGGTAATAGCTACGTCCGTGGAAAAAATGAAGATATTAGACTATTTAATGATTGCACATGGTAAAGAATGTGATTAAAGGCTCTTTTCCTATTTCAAAAGTTTTAGTTTTTCGGGGTAATAGCTACGTCCGTGGAAAAAAATGAAGATATTAGACTATTTTATGATTGCAAATGGTAAAGAATGTGATTAACGGCTCTTTTCCTATTTCAAAAGTTTTAGTTTTCGAGGGTAATAGCTATGTCCGTGAAAAAATGAAGATATTAGACTATTTTATGATTGCATATGGTAAAGAATGTGATTAAAGGCTCTTTTCCTATTTCAAAAGTTTTAGTTTTCGAGGGTAATAGCTATGTCTGTGGAAAATATGAAGATATTAGACTATTTTATGATTGCACATGGTAAAGAATGTGATTAAAGGTTCTTTTCCTATTTCAAAAGTTTTAGTTTTCGGGGGTAATAGGTATGTCCGTGGTAAAAAAGAAGATATTAGACTATTTTATGATTGCACATGGTAAAGAATGCGATTAAAGGCTCTTTTCCTATTTCAAAAGTTTTAGTTTTCGAGGGGTAATAGCTACGTCCTTGGAAAAAAATTAAGATATTAGACTATTTTATGATTGCACATGGTAAAGAATGTGATTAAAGACTCTTTTCCTATTTCAAAAGTTTTAGTTTTCGGGGGTAATAGCTACGTCCGTGGAAAAAATGAAGATTTTAGACTATTTTATGATTGCACATGGTAAAGAATGTGATTAAAGGCTCTTTTCCTATTTCAAAAGTTTTAGTTTTTGGGGGTAATAGCTAAGTCTGTGGAAAAAAATGAAGATATTAGACTACTTTATGATTGCATATGGTAAAGAATGTGATTAAAGGCTCTTTTCCTATTTCAAAAGTTTTAGTTTTCGAGGGTATTAGCTATGTCTTTGGAAAAAATGAAGATATTAGACTATTTTATGATTGCACATGGTGAAGAATGTGATTAAAGGCTCTTTTCATATTTCAAAAGTTTTAGTTTTCGGGGGTAATAGCTACGTCTGGGGAAAAAATGAAGATATTAGACTATTTTATGACTGCAATGGTAAAGAATGTGATTAAAGGCTCTTTTCCTATTTCAAAAGTTTTAGTTTTCGAGGGTAATAGCTATGTCTGTGGAAAAAATGAAGATATTAAACTATTTTATGATTGCACATGGTAAAGAATGTGATTAAAGGCTCTTTTCCTATTTCAAAAGTTTTAGTTTTCGGGGGTAATAGCTACGTCCGTGGAAAAAATGAAGATATTAGACCATTTTATGATTGCACATGGTAAAGAATGTGATTAAAGGCTCTTTTCCTATTTCAAAAGTTTTAGTTTTCGGGGGTAATATTTTCGTCGGTGGCAAAAATGAAGATATTAGACTATTTTATGATTGCAATGGTAAAGAATGTGATTAAAGGCTCTTTTCCTATTTCAAAAGTTTTAGTTTTCGAGGGTAATAGCTATGTCCGTGGAAAAAATGAAGATATTAGACTATTTTATGATTGCATATGGTAAAGAATTTGATTAAAGGCTCTTTTACTATTTCAAAAGTTTTAGTTTTCGTGGGTAATAGCTACGTCTGAGGAAAAAATGAAGATATTAGACTATTTTATGATTGCGCATGGTAAAGAATGTGATTAAAGGCTCTTTTCCTGTTTCAAAGTTTTAGTTTTCGGGGGTAATAGCTACGTCCGTGGAAAAAAATGAAGATATTAGACTATTTTATGATTGCAAATGGTAAAGAATGTGATTAAAGGCTCTTTTCCTATTTCAAAAGTTTTAGTTTTCAAGGGTAATAGCTATGTCCGTGGAAAAAATGAAGATATTAGACTATTTTATGATTGCATATGGTAAAGAATGTGATTAAAGGCTCTTTTACTATTTCAAAAGTTTTAGTTTTCGGGGGTAATAGCTACGTCCTTGGAAAAAAAATGAAGATATTAGACTATTTTATGATTGCACATGGTAAAGAATGTGATTAAAGGCTCTTTTCCTATTTCAAAAGTTGTAGTTTTTGGGGGTAATAGCTAAGTCCGTGGAAGAAAATGAAGATATTAGACTATTTTATGATTGCATATGGTAAAGAATGTGATTAAAGGCTCTTTTCCTATTTCAAAAGGTTTAGTTTTCGAGGGTAATAGCTATGTCTGTGGAAAAAATGAAGATATTAGACTATTTTATGATTGCATATGGTAAAGAATGTGATTAAAGCCTCTTTTCCTATTTCAAAAGTTTTAGTTTTCGGGGGTAATAGCTACGTTCGTGGAAAAAAATGAAGATATTAGACTATTTTATGATTGCAAATGGTAAAGAATGTGATTAAAGGCTCTTTTCTTATTTCAAAAGTTTTAGTTTTCGAGGGTAATAGCTACGTCCGTGGAAAAAATGAAGATATTAGACTACTTTATGATTGCACATGGTAAAGAATGTGATTAAAGGCTCTTTTCCTATTTCAAAAGGTTTGGTTTTCGAGGGTAATCGCTATGTCTGTGGAAAAAATGAAGATATTAGACTATTTTATGATTGCATATGGTAAAGAATGTGATTAAAGGCTCTTTTCCTATTTCAAAAGTTTTAGTTTTTGGGGATAATAGCTACGTCCGTGGAAAAAAATGAAGATATTAGACTATTTTATGATTGCAAATGGTAAAGAATGTTATTAAAGGCTCTTTTCCTATTTCAAAAGTTTTAGTTTTCGGGGTAATAGCTACGTCCGTGGAAAAAAATGAAGATATTAGACTATTTTATGATTGCAAATGGTAAAGAATGTGATTAAAGGCTCTTTTCCTATTTCAAAAGTTTTAGTTTTCGAGGGTAATAGCTATGTCCGTGGAAAAAATGAAGATATTAGACTATTTTATGATTGCACATGGTAAAGAATGTGATTAAAGGCTCTTTTCCTATTTCAAAAGTTTTACTTTTTGGGGGTAATAGCTACGTCCGTGGAAAAAATGAAGATATTGGACTATTTTATGATTGCATATGGTAAAGAATGTGATTAAAGGCTCTTTTCCTATTTCAAAAGTTTTAGTTTTCGGGGGTAATAGCTACGTCCGTGGAAAAAATGAAGATATTAGACTATTTTATGATTGCAAATGGTAAAGAATGTGATTAAAGGCTCTTTTCCTATTTCAAAAGTTTTAGTTTTCGAGGGTAATAGCTATGTCCGTGGAAAAAATGAAGATATTAGACTATTTTATGATTGCACATGGAAAAGAATGTGATTAAAGGCTCTTTTACTATTTCAAAAGTTTTTTTTTCGGGGGTAATAGCTACGTCCTTGGAAAAAAATGAAGATATTAGACTATTTTATGATTGCACATGGTAAAGAATGTGATTAAAGGCTCTTTTCCTATTTCAAAAGTTTTAGTTTTCGGGGGTAATAGCTACGTCCGTGGAAAAAATGAAGATATTAGACTATTTAATGATTGCACATGGTAAAGAATGTGATTAAAGGCTCTTTTCCTATTTCAAAAGTTTTAGTTTTCCGGGGTAATAGCTACGTCCGTGGAAAAAAATGAAGATATTAGACTATTTTATGATTGCAAATGGTAAAGAATGTGATTAACGGCTCTTTTCCTATTTCAAAAGTTTTAGTTTTCGAGGGTAATAGCTATGTCCGTGAAAAAATGAAGATATTAGACTATTTTATGATTGCATATGGTAAAGAATGTGATTAAAGGCTCTTTTCCTATTTCAAAAGTTTTAGTTTTCGAGGGTAATAGCTATGTCTGTGGAAAAAATGAAGATATTAGACTATTTTATGATTGCACATGGTAAAGAATGTGATTAAAGGCTCTTTTCCTATTTCAAAAGTTTTAGTTTTCGGGGGTAATAGCTATGTCCGTGGTAAAAATGAAGATATTAGACTATTTTATGATTGCACATGGTAAAGAATGCGATTAAAGGCTCTTTTCCTATTTCAAAAGTTTTAGTTTTCGAGGGGTAATAGCTACGTCCTTGGAAAAAAATTAAGATATTAGACTATTTTATGATTGCACATGGTAAAGAATGTGATTAAAGACTCTTTTCCTATTTCAAAAGTTTTAGTTTTCGGGGGTAATAGCTACGTCCGTGGAAAAAATGAAGATTTTAGACTATTTTATGATTGCACATGGTAAAGAATGTGATTAAAGGCTCTTTTCCTATTTCAAAAGTTTTAGTTTTTGGGGGTAATAGCTAAGTCTGTGGAAAAAAATGAAGATATTAGACTACTTTATGATTGCATATGGTAAAGAATGTGATTAAAGGCTCTTTTCCTATTTCAAAAGTTTTAGTTTTCGAGGGTATTAGCTATGTCTTTGGAAAAAATGAAGATATTAGACTATTTTATGATTGCACATGGTGAAGAATGTGATTAAAGGCTCTTTTCATATTTCAAAAGTTTTAGTTGTCGGGGGTAATAGCTACGTCTGGGGAAAAAATGAAGATATTAGACTATTTTATTACTGCAATGGTAAAGAATGTGATTAAAGGCTCTTTTCCTATTTCAAAAGTTTTAGTTTTCGAGGGTAATAGCTATGTCTGTGGAAAAAATGAAGATATTAAACTATTTTATGATTGTACATGGTAAAGAATGTGATTAAAGGCTCTTTTCCTATTTCAAAAGTTTTAGTTTTCGGGGGTAATAGCTACGTCCGTGGAAAAAATGAAGATATTAGTCCATTTTATGATTGCACATGGTAAAGAATGTGATTAAAGGCTCTTTTCCTATTTCAAAAGTTTTAGTTTTCGGGGGTAATATTTACGTCGGTGGAAAAAATGAAGATATTAGACTATTTTATGATTGCAGTGGTAAAGAATGTGATTAAAGGCTCTTTTTCCTATTTCAAAAGTTTTAGTTTTCGAGGGTAATAGCTATGTCCGTGGAAAAAATGAAGATATTAGACTATTTTATGATTGCATATGGTAAAGAATGTGATTAAAGGCTCTTTTACTATTTCAAAAGTTTTAGTTTTCGTGGGTAATAGCTACGTCTGAGGAAAAAATGAAGATATTAGACTATTTTATGATTGCGCATGGTAAAGAATGTGATTAAAGGCTCTTTTCCTGTTTCAAAGTTTTAGTTTTCGGGGGTAATAGCTACGTCCGTGGAAAAAAATGAAGATATTAGACTATTTTTATGATTGCAAATGGTAAAGTAATGTGATTAAAGGCTCTTTTCCTATTTCAAAAGTTTTAGTTTTCAAGGGTAATAGCTATGTCCGTGGAAAAAATGAAGATATTAGACTATTTTATGATTGCATATGGTAAAGAATGTGATTAAAGGCTCTTTTAACTATTTCAAAAGTTTTAGTTTTCGGGGGGTAATAGCTACGTCCTTGGAAAAAAATGAAGATATTAGACTATTTTATGATTGCACATGGTAAAGAATGTGATTAAAGGCTCTTTTCCTATTTCAAAAGTTGTAGTTTTTGGGGGTAATAGCTAAGTCCGTGGAAGAAAATGAAGATATTAGACTATTTTATGATTGCATATTGTAAAGAATGTGATTAAAGGCTCTTTTCCTATTTCAAAAGGTTTAGTTTTCGAGGGGTAATAGCTATGTCTGTGGAAAAAATGAAGATATTAGACTATTTTATGATTGCATATGGTAAAGAATGTGATTAAAGGCTCTTTTCCTATTTCAAAAGTTTTAGTTTTTGGGGATAATAGCTACGTTCGTGGAAAAAAATGAAGATATTAGACTATTTTATGATTGCAAATGGTAAAGAATGTGATTAAAGGCTCTTTTCCTATTTCAAAAGTTTTAGTTTTCGAGGGTAATAGCTATGTCCGTGGAAAAAAATGAAGATATTAGACTATTTTATGATTGCACATGGTAAAGAATGTGATTAAAGGCTCTTTTCCTATTTCAAAAGTTTTAGTTTTCGAGGGTAATAGCTATGTCCGTGGAAAAAATGAAGATATTAGACTATTTTATGATTGCACATGGTAAAGAATGTGATTAAAGGCTCTTTTCCTATTTCAAAAGTTTTACTTTTCGGGGGTAATAGCTACGTCCGTGGAAAAAAATGAAGATATTGGACTATTTCATGATTGCATATGGTAAAGAATGTGATTAAAGGCTCTTTTCCTATTTCAAAAGTTTTAGTTTTCGGGGGGTAATAGCTACGTCCGTGGAAAAAATGAAGATATTAGACTATTTTATGATTGCAAATGGTAAAGAATGTGATTAAAGGCTCTTTTCCTATTTCAAAAGTTTTACTTTTCGGGGGTAATAGCTACGTCCGTGGAAAGAATGAAGATATTAAATTTTTTCATGATTGCATATGGTAAAGTATGTGATTAAAGGCTCTTTTCCTATTTCAAAAGTTTTAGTTTTCGGGGGTAATAGCTACGTCCGTGGAAAAAATGAAGATATTAGACCATTTTATGATTGCATATGGTAAAGAATGTGATTAAAGGCTCTTTTCCTATTTCAAAAGTTTTAGTTTTCGAGGGTAATAGCTATGTCCGTGGAAAAAAATGAAGATATTAGACTATATTATGATTGCACATGGAAAAGAATGTGATTAAAGGCTCTTTTACTATTTCAAAAGTTTTTGTTTTCGGGGGTAATAGCTACGTCCTTGGAAAAAATTGAAGATATTAGACTATTTTATGATTGCACATGGTAAAGAATGTGATTAAAGGCTCTTTTCCTATTTCAAAAGTTTTAGTTTTCGGGGGTAATAGCTACGTCCGTGGAAAAAATGAAGATATTAGACTATTTTATGATTGCACATGGTAAAGAATGTTATTAAAGGCTCTTTAACTATTTCAAAAGTTTTAGTTTTTCGGGGTAATAGCTACGTCCGTGGAAAAAAATGAAGATATTAGACTATTTTATGATTGCAAATGGTAAAGAATGTGATTAACGGCTCTTTTCCTATTTCAAAAGTTTTAGTTTTCGAGGGTAATAGCTATGTCCGTGAAAAAATGAAGATATTAGACTATTTTATGATTGCATATGGTAAAGAATGTGATTAAAGGCTCTTTTCCTATTTCAAAAGTTTTAGTTTTCGAGGGTAATAGCTATGTCTGTGGAAAAAATGAAGATATTAGACTATTTTATGATTGCACATGGTAAAGAATGTGATTAAAGGCTCTTTTCCTATTTCAAAAGTTTTAGTTTTCGGGGGTAATAGCTATGTCCGTGGTAAAAATGAAGATATTAGACTATTTTATGATTGCACATGGTAAAGAATGCGATTAAAGGCTCTTTTCCTATTTCAAAAGTTTTAGTTTTCGAGGGGTAATAGCTACGTCCTTGGAAAAAATTAAGATATTAGACTATTTTATGATTGCAAATGGTAAAGAATGTGATTAAAGGCTCTTTTCCTATTTCAAAAGTTTTAGTTCTCGGGGGTAATAGCTACTTCCGTGGAAAAAAATGAAGATTTTAGACTATTTTATGATTGCACATGGTAAAGAATGTGATTAAAGGCTCTTTTCCTATTTCAAAGTTTTAGTTTTTGGGGGGTAATAGCTAAGTCTGTGGAAAAAAATGAAGATATTAGACTACTTTATGATTGCATATGGTAAAGAATGTGATTAAAGGCTCTTTTCCTATTTCAAAAGTTTTAGTTTTCGAGGGTATTAGCTATGTCTTTGGAAAAAATGAAGATATTAGACTATTTTATGATTGCACATGGTGAAGAATGTGATTAAAGGCTCTTTTCATATTTCAAAAGTTTTAGTTTTCGGGGGGTAATAGCTACGTCTGGGGAAAAAATGAAGATATTAGACTATTTTATTACTGCAATGGTAAAGAATGTGATTAAAGGCTCTTTTCCTATTTCAAAAGTTTTAGTTTTCGAGGGTAATAGCTATGTCTGTGGAAAAAATGAAGATATTAAACTATTTTATGATTGCACATGGTAAAGAATGTGATTAAAGGCTCGCTTTCCTATTTCAAAAGTTTTAGTTTTCGGGGGTAATATTTACGTCGGTGGAAAAAATGAAGATATTAGACTATTTTATGATTGCAATGGTAAAGAATGTGATTAAAGGCTCTTTTCCTATTTCAAAAGTTTTAGTTTTCGAGGGTAATAGCTATGTCCGTGGAAAAAATGAAGATATTAGACTATTTTATGATTGCATATGGTAAAGAATGTGATTAAAGGCTCTTTTTACTATTTCAAAAGTTTTAGTTTTCGTGGGTAATAGCTACGTCTGAGGAAAAAATGAAGATATTAGACTATTTTATGATTGCGCATTTTAAAGAATGTGATTAAAGGCTCTTTTCCTGTTTCAAAGTTTTAGTTTTCGGGGGTAATAGCTACGTCCGTGGAAAAAAATGAAGATATTAGACTATTTTATGATTGCAAATGGTAAAGAATGTGATTAAAAGCTCTTTTCCTATTTCAAAAGTTTTAGTTTTCAAGGGTAATAGCTATGTCCGTGGAAAAAATGAAGATATTAGACTATTTTATGATTGCATATGGTAAAGAATGTGATTAAAGGCTCTTTTACTATTTCAAAAGTTTTAGTTTTCGGGGTAATAGCTACGTCCTTGGAAAAAAATGAAGATATTAGACTATTTTATGATTGCACATGGTAAAGAATGTGATTAAAGGCTCTTTTCCTATTTCAAAAGTTTTAGTTTTCGGGGGTAATAGCTACGTCCGTGGAAAAAATGAAGATATTAGACTATTTTATGATTGCACATGGTAAAGAATGTGATTAAAGGCTCTTTTCCTATTTCAAAAGTTTTAGTTTTTGGGGGTAATAGCTAAGTCCGTGGAAAAAAATGAAGATATTAGACTATTTTATGATTGCATATGGTAAAGAATGTGATTAAAGGCTCTTTTCCTATTTCAAAAGGTTTAGTTTTCGAGGGTAATAGCTATGTCTGTGGAAAAAAATGAAGATATTAGACTATTTTATGATTGCATATGGTAAAGAATGTGATTAAAGGCTCTTTTCCTATTTCAAAAGTTTTAGTTTTGGGGATAATAGCTTACGTCCGTGGAAAAAAATGAAGATATTAGACTATTTTATGATTGCAAATGGTAAAGATGTGATTAAAGGCTCTTTTCCTATTTCAAAAGTTTTAGTTTTCGGGGGTAATAGCTACGTCCGTGGAAAAAAATGAAGATATTAGACTATTTTATGATTCCATAATGGTAAAGAATGTGATTAAAGGCCCTTTTCCTATTTCAAAAGTTTTAGTTTTCGAGGGTAATAGCTATGTCCGTGGAAAAAATGAAGATATTAGACTATTTTATGATTGCACATGGTAAAGAATGTGATTAAAGGCTCTTTTCCTATTTCAAAAGTTTTAGTTTTCGGGGCTAATAGCTACGTCCGTGGAAAAAATGAAGATATTAGACCATTTGATGATTGCACATGGTAAACAATGTGATTAAAGGCTCTTTTCCTATTTCAAAAGTTTTAGTTTTCAGGGGTAATAGCTACGTCTATGGAAAAAATGAAGATATTAGACTATTTTATGATTGCATATGGTAAAGAATGTGATTAAAGGCTCTTTTCCTATTTCAAAAGGTTTAGTTTTCGAGGGTAATAGCTATGTCTGTGGAAATAATGAAGATATTAGACTATTTTTATGATTGCATATGGTAAAGAATGTGATTAAAGGCTCTTTTCCAATTTCAAAAGTTTTAGTTTTTGGGGATAATAGCTACGTCCGTGGAAAAAATGAAGATATTGGACTATTTCATGATTGCATATGGTAAAGAATGTGATTAAAGGCTCTTTTCCTATTTCAAAAGTTTTAGTTTTCGGGGGTAATAGCTACGTCCGTGGAAAAAAATGAAGATATTAGACTATTTTATGATTGCAAATGGTAAAGAATGTGATTAAAGGCTCTTTTCCTATTTCAAAAGTTTTAGTTTTCGAGGGTAATAGCTATGTCCGTGGAAAAAATGAAGATATTAGACTATTTTATGATTGCACATGGTAAAGAATGTGATTAAAGGCTCTTTTACTATTTCAAAAGTTTTTGTTTTCGGGGGTAATAGCTACGTCCTTGGAAAAAAATGAAGATTAGACTATTTTATGATTGCACATGGTAAAGAATGTGATTAAAGGCTCTTTTCCTATTTCAAAAGTTTTAGTTTTTGGGGGGTAATAGCTGCGTCCGTGGAAAAAATGAAGATATTAGACTATTTAATGATTGCACATGGTAAAGAATGTGATTAAAGGCTCTTTTCCTATTTCAAAAGTTTTAGTTTTTCGGGGTAATAGCTACGTCCGTGGAAAAAAATGAAGATATTAGACTATTTTATGATTGCAAATGGTAAAGAATGTGATTAACGGCTCTTTTCCTAATTCAAAAGTTTTAGTTTTCGAGGGTAATAGCTATGTCCGTGAAAAAATGAAGATATTAGACTATTTTATGATTGCATATGGTAAAGAATGTGATTAAAGGCTCTTTTCCTATTTCAAAAGTTTTAGTTTTCGGGGGTAATAGCTATGTCCGTGGTAAAAATGAAGATATTAGACTATTTTATGATTGCACATGGTAAAGAATGCGATTAAAGGCTCTTTTCCTATTTCAAAAGTTTTAATTTTCGGGGGTAATAGCTACGTCCGTGGAAAAAATGAAGATATTAGACTATTTTATGATTGCATATGGTAAAGAATGTGATTAAAGGCTCTTTTCCTATTTCAAAAGTTTTAGTTTTCGGGGTAATAGCTACGTCCGTGGAAAAAATGAAGATATTAGACTATTTTATGATTGCACATGGTAAAGAATGTGATTAAAGGCTCTTTTCCTATTTCAAAAGTTTTAGTTTTCGAGGGTATTAGCTATGTCTGTGGAAAAAATGAAGATATTAGACTATTTTATGATTGCACATGGTGAAGAATGTGATTAAAGGCTCTTTTCCTATTTCAAAAGTTTTAGTTTTCGGGGGTAATAGCTAAGTCTGTGGAAAAAATGAAGATATTAGACTATTTTATGACTGCAATGGTAAAGAATGTGATTAAAGGCTCTTTTCCTATTTCAAAAGTTTAGTTTTCGAGGGTAATAGCTATGTCTGTGGAAAAAATTAAGATTTAAACTATTTTATGACTGCACATGGTAAAGAATGTGATTAAAGGCTCTTTTCCTATTTCAAAAGTTTTAGTTTTCGGGGTTAATAGCTACGTCCGTGGAAAAAATTAAGATATTAGACCATTTTATGATTGCACATGGTAAAGAATGTGATTAAAGGCTCTTTTCCTATTTCAAAAGTTTTAGTTTTCGGGGGTAATAGTTACGTGTGTGGAAAAAATGAAGACATTAGACTATTTTATGATTGCAATGGTAAAGAATGTGATTCAAGGCTCTTTTCCTATTTCAAAAGTTTTAGTTTTCGGGGGTAATAGCTACGTCTGTGGAAAAAATGAAGATATTAGACTTTTTTATGATTGCACATGGTAAAGAATTTGATTAAAGGCTTTTTTCCTGTTTCAAAAGTTTTAGTTTTCGGGGTTAATAGCTACGTCCGTGGAAAAAATGAAGATATTAGACCATTTTATGATTGCACATGGTAAAGAATGTGATTAAAGGCTCTTTTCCTATTTCAAAAGTTTTAGTTTTCGGGGGTAATAGTTACGTGTGTGGAAAAAATGAAGACATTAGACTATTTTATGATTGCAATGGTAAAGAATGTGATTCAAGGCTCTTTTCCTATTTCAAAAGTTTTAGTTTTCAGGGGTAATAGCTACGTCCGTGGAAAAAATGAAGATATTAGACTATTTTATGATTGCACATGGTAAAGAATTTGATTAAAGGCTTTTTTCCTGTTTCAAAAGTTTTAGTTTTCGGGGGTAATAGCTACGTCTGTGGAAAAAATGAAGATATTAGACTATTTTATGATCGCACATGGTAAAGAATGTGATTAAAGGATCTTTTCCTGTTTCAAAAGTTTTAGTTTTCGGGGGTAATAGCTACGTCCGTGGAAAAAAATGAAGATATTAGACTATTTTATGATTGCAAATGGTAAAGAATGTGATTAAAGGCTCTTTTCCTATTTCAAAAGTTTTACTTTTCGGGGGTATTAGCTACGTCCGTGGAAAAAATGAAGATATTGGACTATTTTATGATTGCATATGGTAAAAAATGTGATTAAAGGCTCTTTTCCTATTTCAAAAGTTTTAGTTTTCGGGGGGTAATAGCTACGTCCGTGGAAAAAATGAAGATATTAGACTATTTTATGATTGCAAATGGTAAAGAATGTGATTAAAGGCTCTTTTCCTATTTCAAAAGTTTTAATTTTCGAGGGTAATAGCTATGTCCGTGGAAAAAATGAAGATATTATACTATTTTATGATTGCACATGGTAAAGAATGTGATTAAAGGCTCTTTTACTATTTCAAAAGTTTTTGTTTTCGGGGGGTAATAGCTACGTCCTTGGAAAAAAATGAAGATATTAGACTATTTTATGATTGCACATGGTAAAGAATGTGATTAAAGTCCGTGGAAAAAAATGAAGATATTAGACTATTTTATGACTGCAAATGGTAAAGAATGTGATTAAAGGCTCTTTTCCTATTTCAAAAGTTTTAGTTTTCGAGGGTAATAGCTATGTCCGTGGAAAAAAGGAAGATATTAGACTATTTTATGATTGCATATGGTAAAGAATGTGATTAAAGGCTCTTTTTCTATTTCAAAAGTTTTAGTTTTCGAGGGTAATAGCTATGTCTGTGGAAAAAATGAAGATATTAGACTATTTTATGATTGCACATGGTAAAGAATGTGATTAAAGGCTCTTTTCCTATTTCAAAAGTTTTAGTTTTCGGGGGTAATAGCTATGTCCGTGGTAAAAATGAAGATATTAGACTATTTTATGATTGCACATGGTAAAGAATGCGATAAAAGGCTCTTTTCCTATTTCAAAAGTTTTAGTTTTCGGGGGTAATAGCTACGTCTGTGGAAAAAATGAAGATATTAGACTATTTTATGATTGCACATGGTAAAAAATGTGATTAAAGGCTCTTTTCCTGTTTCAAAAGTTTTTAGTTTTCGGGGGTAATAGCTACGTCTGTGGAAAAAAATGAAGATATTAGACTATTTTATGATTGCAAATGGTAAAGAAAGTGATTAAAGGCTCTTTTCCTATTTCAAAAGTTTTAGTTTTCGAGGGTAATAGCTATGTCCGTGGAAAAAATGAAGATATTAGACTATTTTATGATTGCATATGGTAAAATGTGATTAAAGGCTCTTTTCCTATTTCAAAAGTTTTAGTTTTCGAGGGTAATAGCTATGTCTGTGGAAAAAATGAAGATATTAGACTATTTTATGATTGCACATGGTAAAGAATGTGATTAAAGGTTCTTTTCCTATTTCAAAAGTTTTAGTTTTCGGGGGGGTAATAGCTACGTCTGTGGAAAAAATGAAGATATGAGACTATTTTATGATTGCACATGGTAAAGAATGTGATTAAAGGCTCTTTTCCTATTTCAAAAGTTTTAGTTTTCGGGGGGTAATAGCTACGTCCGCGGAAAAATGAAAATATTAGACTATTTTATAATTGCACATGGTAAAGAATGTGATTAAAGGCTCTTTTCCTATTTCAAAAGTTTTAGTTTTCGGGGGTAATAGCTACGTCCGTGGAAAAAAATGAAGATATTAGACTATTTTATGATTGCAAAAAGTAAAGAATGTGATTAAAGGCTCTTTTCCTATTTCAAAAGTTTTAGCTTTCGGGGGTAATAGCTACGTCCGTGGAAAAAAATGAAGATATTAGACT